>NW_028164574.1:0-25350 GCF_964263955.1 Coregonus lavaretus
CACACACACACACACACAGATATGACTTCATACACACAGATATCCCACCCACTTTAACTGTGCATGGAAAGTAGTGAACACTACACCCTCTCCCCCTCCCACCCAAGCTAAGTAGCTGATATCCACTAGCCAAGCTCAGATGGGAAGGAGGTTGGGAGGGTGAGAGGGTGTCCTCTCTGACCTGTGTTCTGCAGGAGTCAAGACGTGTGTTACTGTTAGATTGTTTAAATGAAAATAGTACAAGGAGATGCTCATGGTGCATTTGAGCAATAAGGCACCAGGGGGTGTGGTATATGGCCAATATACCATGGCAAAGGCTGTTCTTATGCACGACGCAACGTGGAGTGTCTGGATACAGCGCTTAGCCGTGGTATATTGGCCATATATCACAAACCCTGAGGTGCCTTATTGCTATTATAAACTGGTTACCAACGTAATTAGAGCAGTAACAAGAAATGTTTTGTCATACCGTGGTATACGGTCTGATATACCACGGCTGTCAGCCAATCAGGATTCAGGGCTCGAACCACCCAGTTAATGATTGAGTATATTCTATACTGCCTAAATACTGTATATAGCTGTTTTGTCATTAGGTTACATTATTTTATTAATCTAAATGTAACCAGGCTCTGTCTGCTTTCTCTCTCCCCTATCTCTCCCCCCCCCTCCCCCTCCCCTCCCTCCAGACACCTTCCAGTACCTGCTCTCCTTCTCACAGGGCCACCTCTTGTCTCTGCTGGAGGACACCTACTCGCCCCTCTCCCGCGAGGCCCTGCCCCATGTCAACGCCCTCTTCTCCTCCCTCTCCCTCTACATCCGCGGACACAACCTCTCCCTCGAGGCCGCCGTCGCACATTTCCACGACAACCTCTTCCCGCTCGTCTATGGACGATTGGTCAACCCCGGCATGGACGTGGCGGGCAAGCGGGGCGAGTGTCTCCGCGCGACCCGGCAAGATGTCAACCCGTTCGGCCCTCACCCCGATACGCTCGCCCAGGAACTCAGGCGCGCCCTGGGCGCCGGGCGAGCCTTATCTCTCACCCTCGCTGAAGGCACCGAGGTCATGAACGCCACAGAACACGTTTCCTTCACCAAAGAGTGTTTACGAGGCTTGACCAAGATGCAGTACTGCTCGCACTGCCGTGGGCTGACGCTGATCAAGCCGTGCATGGGCTACTGCTTGAACGTGATGCGCGGGTGCTTGGCGAGCGTGGCCGAGCTGGACGGGCCGTGGCGGAGGTATGTGGCGGCACTGGAAGAGCTGACCCACGCCGTGGCTGGACAACACAGCCTGGAGCTGGCCCTTCTGGGGGTCAGGGGCACGTGAACGAGGCTATACTCCATGCACAGCTCCACGGGCCAACACTGACCGCAACGGTGAGTAGATAGAGTAGAAAGACACACACACACACAAATGTGCACACACACACACACACAAACACACACTCTGTTGTGTTAGCTGAGTGGTTTTAGGATGGCATCATCGTTGAGGATGGGATGGAAGCCAAGCCCTTCAATCTCTCTCGCTCTCTCTCACTCACTCTCTTACTCTCTCTCTCTTTTTTTCTCTCTCTCTCTCTCTCTCTCTCTCTCTCTCTCTCTCTCTCTCTCTCTCTCGCTTTCTTTCTTTCTTTCTTTCTTTCTTTCTTTCTTTCTTTCTTTCTTTCTTTCTTTCTTTCTTTCTTTCTTTCTTTCTTTCTTTCTTTCTTTCTTTCTTTCTTTCTTTCTCTCTCACATCGCTCTCTCCCTCGCACTTACCCACTGGTTCTATAGATATTGCTCTCTGTCTAATGCCGGTCTTTCACTACTCTACAATGAGTCTGTTCTCTATAGGATCATTCATATGTCCAGTCTGTCTCTGGCAGAACTAGTACAACTACCTGGATACCATGCTGCTCCAACAACCTTTACTGGGAACTTTTACTGGCTGACGCTGCTGGCTTTACTGGGCCTGTATAACTAATGTAACTCCTAATAGCCTCTCCTCTCCTTCTCTCTCTCTTTTACGTTCTCTCTCTTTTACTCTTTCTTTCTTTCTTTCTCTTTCTTTCTCTCTCTCTCCCTCTTTCTCTCCATCTAACTGAGTTTCTATGGAGGCTGTTAGCCAATAGCCATAGTCTGGTGTGATGTGGTGTATTGGGAGTTAGGGGTTGCAGTAGAGAAAGCCTATGATTCAGATAGAGAATATGATCCCTGTCTGGTTCTGAACATGAACTAGAGATATCTTGACTGAACTGGCAGAGAGAAAGGAAACTGACAGAGAAAAGAGATCTGGAAATGGACTAGTGGGCTGGATCCTGAGTGGGTTAGTCTTCCATGCTGGGTTGCCTCTGTCTTAATTGGCCCAGAGTGGAGTGGGTAAGTTGCCAGGTTTGGAGGCCGAGTCTGTCCAAGTATGCAGACTCAAAGCCCGGGGTCTGGCTGCCTGCTTGGTATTCATGAGGCAACACACACACACACACAGCTAAGGAACAATTGGACCAGGTCTGAATGATCTCCATCCAGCCATACAAACTGGACCCCGTCAGGTGGAAACGTGGCGGCCCCCAATGGGACATTGGGTCCTCTATACACACACACAAGATACACACACAGATACGTACACACATACAGTATATGAACGTGTACACATACACATGTACACTGACTCGCATGCACAACACACACACACACACACACTCACATACAGTGGGGACCCAGGGAGTGTGAAACACTAACCCTGGCCTGTGGCCTGTGCTATGTCTTTATAGAATGCTGGTGGCCAGTGAAGGAGAACTATAAAGACCCAAACCTCACAACTACCATGACGGGTCACCTCTCACTGGCACCTTTTTAACCCCCCCCCCCCGTCACCCCCTCTCTCACCCTACAATATCACCCCCATCCCTCCATAATTTCTTTTAAATATTCCTCTATTCACCTCTATACATTTTGCAGTGAAAAGCAAAAGGGAAGACACCAAGGGGTTTCTATAAGGTTCACTCTTGGTTTCTGTAAGGTTCACTCTTGCTTTCTGTAAGGTTTACTCTTGGTTTCTATAAGGTTCACTCTTGGTTTCTGTAAGGTTTACACTTGGTTTCTGTAATGTTCCCCCTTGGTTTCTGTAAGGTTCACTCTTGGTTTCTGTAAGGTTTACTCTTGATTTCTGTAAGGTTCACTCTTGGTTTCTGTAAGGTTTACTCTTGGTTTCGGTAAGGTTTGCTCTTGGTTTCGGTAAGGTTTACTCTTGGTTTCTGTAAGGTTTACTCATAGTTTCTGTAAGGTTCACTCTTGGTTTCTGTAAGATTCACTCTTGGTTTCTGTAAGGTTTACTCTTGGTTTCTGTAAGGTTTACAATTGGTTTCTGTAAGGTTCACTCTTGGTTTCTGTAAGATTCACTCTTTGTTTCTGTAAGGTTTACTCTTGGTTTCTGTAAGGTTTACTCTTAGTTTCTGTAAGGTTCACTCTTGGTTTCTGTAAGATTCACTCTTGGTTTCTGTAAGGTTTACTCTTGGTTTCTGTAAGGTTCACTCTTGGTTTCTGTAAGATTCACTCTTGGTTTCTGTAAGGTTTACAATTGGTTTCTGTAAGGTTTACAATTGGTTTCTGTAAGGTTCACGCTTGGTTTCTGTAAGGTTCACTCTTGGTTTCTGTAAGGTTTACAATTGGTTTCTGTAAGGTTCACTCTTGGTTTCTGTAAGATTCACTCTTTGTTTCTGTAAGGTTTACTCTTGGTTTCTGTAAGGTTTACTCTTAGTTTCTGTAAGGTTCACTCTTGGTTTCTGTAAGATTCACTCTTGGCTTCTGTAAGGTTTACTCTTGGTTTCTGTAAGGTTCACTCTTGGTTTCTGTAAGATTCACTCTTGGTTTCTGTAAGGTTTACAATTGGTTTCTGTAAGGTTTACAATTGGTTTCTGTAAGGTTCACGCTTGGTTTCTGTAAGGTTCACTCTTGGTTTCTGTAAGGTTTACTCTTGGTTTCTGTAAGGTTTACACCTGGTTTCTGTAAGGTTCACCCTTGGTTTCGGTAAGGTTCACTCTTGGTTTCTTTAAGTTTCATTCTTGGTTTCTGTAAGGTTCACTATTGGTTTCTGTAAAGTTCACTCTTGGTTTCTGTAAGGTTCACCCTTGGTTTCTGTAAAGTTTACTCTTGGTTTCTGTAAGGTTTACTTTTGGTTTCTGTAAGGTTCACTCTTGGTTTCTGTAAGGTTTACTTTTGGTTTCTGTAAGGTTCACTCTTGGTTTCTGTAAGATTCACTCTTGGTTTCTGTAAGGTTTACTCTTGGTTTCTGTAAGGTTTACAATTGGTTTCTGTAAGGTTCACTCTTGGTTTCTGTAAGGTTCACTCTTGGTTTCTGTAAGGTTTACACCTGGTTTCTGTAAGGTTCACCCTTGGTTTCGGTAAGGTTCACTCTTGGTTTCTGTAAGGTTCACTCTTGGTTTCTGTAAGGTTCACCCTTGGTTTCTGTAAAGTTTACTCTTGGTTTCTGTAAAGTTTACTTTTGGTTTATGTAAGGTTCACTCTTGGTTTCTGTAAGGTTCACTCTTGGTTTCTGTAAGGTTCACTCTTGGTTTCTATAAGGTTTACTTTTGGTTTCTGTAAGGTTTACTCTTGGTTTCTGTAAGGTTTACTTTTGGTTTCTGTAAGGTTTACTCTTGGTTTATGTAAGGTTCACTCTTGGTTTCTGTAAGGTTCACTTTTGGTTTCTGTAAGGTTCACTCTTGGTTTCTGTAAGGTTCATCCTTGGTTTCTGTAAGGTTCACTGTTGGTTTCTGTAAGGTTTACTCTTGGTTTATGTAAGGTTCACTCTTGGTTTCTGTAAGGTTCACCCTTGGTTTCTGTAAGGTTCACTGTTGGTTTCTGTAAGGTTTACTTTTGGTTTCTGTAAGGTTTACTCTTGGTTTATGTAAGGTTCACTCTTGGTTTCTGTAAGGTTCACTCTTGGTTTCTGTAAGGTTCACCCTTGGTTTCTGTAAAGTTTACTCTTGGTTTCTGTAAGGTTTACTTTTGGTTTATGTAAGGTTCACTCTTGGTTTCTGTAAGGTTCACTCTTGGTTTCTGTAAGGTTCACTCTTGGTTTCTATAAGGTTTACTTTTGGTTTCTGTAAGGTTTACTCTTGGTTTCTGTAAGGTTCACCCTTGGTTTCTGTAAGGTTCACTGTTGGTTTCTGTAAGGTTTACTCTTGATTTTCTTTTCCCTAACATATTTTTTTCTTGATTCATACTGTACTGTAGACGTACCAGTAGCTATGATTTCTGCCGACTCGTGTGTTATGTAGGTATTATTGTGACGCTGTGGTTTTACACTGGGATGTTATCCCAAACCATTTAGTGGTTGGCACACACACCAGGGCTCTCTCTCGCTCTCTCCCTCCCTCCCTCTCTCTCAGTGGGATTCAGTCTCTACACAGAGTCTGCATTGTATGCTGGTGCACGCTATAGCATCAAGGTTACCTCACACACACACACACACACACACACTAGGGATGTGACAAATGAAAACAAATTGTTAACGTTTAAACAATAAGAAAAATGCATAAAATTCCACGTGAATTCACAATGCTCGCAAAGTTTGCATTTCCTTCTCATTTAACTTCTCAAAGTATTGCCATACAGGACTTTGCTGCTGTCGCTTGCCTTTCTCTGTCAACTGTTAACAGCGATGACGTAGTTGTGGAGAGTCGACTCCAAAATAATTGATTCCTCGACTCCTTGCACGTCGACTCCCAGTGTCGACTCCCATTTCTAAGTGTAACGATTCAGTATTTTTGGAAAGGAGGAGACTGATTAGTTGCCGAACTTCTGAGAACACAAACACTTGCATCTTTCATAGCGAGCTAGCGAGGGACTGAGAGAGAGGGGAGGGGCACAGCACAGTATAGGCAGGTCGGCCCACAGGCAGACAGAGTCAGAACCGTGCACTAGGCCTATCCATCTATCCATCTATCCATCTATCCATCCATCCAGCCATCCATCGCAATGGAATGCTGTATCTCACAATTTCTTGGCTTGCAATGTCTCGCCACTTAAACAGTAAAGCAGGGCCTATCCTAGGCTAGGATATTCTACACGGAACAGACCGAAGACCAGTGGTGGACAAGTACCCAATTGTCATACTTGAGTAAAAGTAAAGATACCTTAATAGAAAATCACTCAAGTAAAAGTGAAAGTCACCCAGTAAAATACTACTTGATTAAAAGTCTCAAAGTATTTGCTTTTAAATATACTTAAGTATCAAAAGTAAAAGTATAAATAATTAAAAATGTATTATATAAAGCAAACCAGACAGTCTCGTTTTCTTTGTGTGTGGTTTTGTCACACAACACAATGCCACAGATGTCTCAAGTTTGAGGGAGTGTGCAATTGGGCAATTGGCATGCTGACTGCAGGAATGTCAACCAGAGCTGTTGCCAGAAAATGTAATATTCATTTCTCTACCATAAGCCACCTCCAACATTGTTTTAGAGAATTTGGCAGTACGTCCAACCGGCCTCACTGTATGGCACCGTGTGGGCGAGCGGTTTGCTGATGTCAACGTTGTGAACATAGTGCCCCATGGTGGCGGTGGGATTATGGTATGGGCAGGTGTAAACTACGGACAACGAACACAATTGCATTTTATCGATGGCAATTTGAATGCACCGAGATACCGTGACGAGATCCTGAGGCCCATTGTCGTGCCATTCATCCGCCTCCATCATCTCATGTTTCAGTATGATAATGCACGACCCTATGTCGCAAGGATCTGTACACAATTCCTGGAAGCTGAAAATATCCCAGTTCTTCCATGGCCTGCATACTCACCAGACATGTCACCCATTGAGCATGTTTGGGATGCTCTGGATCGACGTTTACGACAGCGTATTCCAGTTCCCGCCAATATCCAGCAACTTCGCATAGCCATTGAAGAGGAGTGGGACAACATTCCACAGGCCACAATCAACAGTCTGATCAACTCTATGTGAAGGAGATGTGCCGCGCTGCATGAGGCAAATGGTGGTCACACCAGATACTGACTGGTTTTCTGATCCACACCCCTACCTTTTTTTTAAGGTATCTGTGACCAACAGATGCATATCTGTATTCCCAGTCATGTGAAATCCATAGATTAAGACTTAATGAATTTATTTCAATTGACTGATTTCCTTATAAATCAAAACAAATTGTATTGGTAACATAGACATATTTAGCAGATGTTATTGCGGGTGTAGTGAAATGCTGGTGTTCCTAGCTCCAACAGCGCAGTAGTAGCTAACAATTCAGATCTGTTACTCAGTAAAATCTTTGAAATTGTTGCATGTTGCGTTTATCTTTTTGTTCAGTATGTATTATTTTATAGTAAGAACAATACAATTGAACAATTGAACTTTTAGGAACACTTATTTAATTTCATGTATCAACCAGCTATCAGGAGCTGGCTCTTGCTGCCCAACAGGTGATCCTATTCCTCTCAAACTTTGAATGCCAGGGCTCTCATGAAGTGTTTGATTTGATTTACGATAACATTTGCATTGATGTCAGAGTGATTAGAGGGGCAATACAGCGCTGAGTATAGGCCATTAGCGACTGGCCGTTAGTGTCTGGCCGTTAGCAAGTTTGGTAGGCTACTACATCAGCAGCATTAGAGCGCAGTTTTGGAGAAGCCAAGTTACCGTGACTCAACATGGAATTTGACTGCGGTCATGACTCATGACTGCAGGTGTGGCGGTAATACGGTCACTGTAAAAGCCCTACCCTAGTCCCACTGGCCCTAGTTTCCATTATCTCCAGTCCCACCCTGCAATTAGCCTTCCTCCATACGGCAGTAATGACAAGACAGGCGAACACATGGGGGCAGAAGACAGTCTAAAACCATTGGGGGAGAAGACAGGTTAGAACCATGGTGGGAGAAGACAGGTTAGAACCATGGGGGGAGAAGACAGGTTAGAACCATGTGGGGAGAAGACAGGTTAGAACCATTGGGGGAGAAGACAGGTTAGAACCATGGGGGGAGAAGACAGGTTAGAACCATGGGGGGAGAAGACAGGTTAGAACCATGTGGGGAGAAGACAGGTTAGAACCATTGGGGGAGAAGACAGGTTAGAACCATGGGGGGAGAAGACAGGTTAGAACCATGGGGGGAGAAGACAGGTTAGAACCATGTGGGGAGAGTAGACAGAGGTAGACAGTGTAATGTGGCTGTCTACCTTCTCCCGCCATGTTTTTAGCCTGTCTTCTCCCCCCATGGTTGTAGCCTGTCTTGCATGGAAACAGTGTGATTGTCAACCATCATTCTTATGATTGATCGCAGTGCAGTTAAATGGAAATGTGAACATAGCTGAACTACTACTGTGCATATTGTTCGTTATAGGATCCATGACTGGGATCACGGGAATCATATAATTTCACAGTTCATATCATTTTCACAAATGGCATGATTTCTGGTCTGGGGCTGTAGTGGAGCGGGTCGAGAGCTTCAAGTTCCTTGTTGTTCACATCACTACCTATCATGGTCCAAACACACCAACACAGTCTTGAATAGGGCACAACAATGCCTCACTGGGGCCGAGCTCCCTGCCATCCAGGACCTCTATACCAGGTGGTGTCAGAGGAAGGCCCTAAAAAGGGTCAAAGACTCCAGCCATCCAAGTCATAGACTGTTCTCTCTGCTACCGCACAGCAAGCGGTACCGGAGCGCCAAGTCTGGGACCAAAAGGCTTCTGAACAGCTTCTACCCCCAAGCCATAAGACTGCTGAACATTTAATCAAATGGCTACCCGGACTATTTGCATTGACCCCCTTTTTTTTTGCACTGACTCTCTTGCGCTGGCTCTATGCACACTCACTGGACTCTACCCACACACTCACACATACTACACTGACACTCCAACACACATACACACACACACACACACACACTCACACACTACATACGCTCACACACACAAAACACAAAACACACACACACATGCATATTGACACCACACACACGAACTCACACAGACACACTTTCACACTCTTTCACACTCGTCACATACGCTGCTGCTACTCTGTTTACTATCTATCCTGATTGCCTAGTCACTTTTACCCTTACCTACATTTACATATTACCTCAATTACCTCAACTACCTCATACCCCTGCACATTGACTCGGTACTGGTACTCCTTGTATATCGCCTCGTTATTGTTATTTTATTGTGTTACTATTTCATTGTTTTTTTTATTAGCATATTTTTCTTACTTTTTCACTCTGCATTGTTGGGAAAGGACTATATAAATATGGTGAGGAGAGGAAGCCCAATGGCCGGCAGTGGGAGAGTATGGAGCGAGATGGAATTGGGCCGACATTTAGCTTATTTTCTCATAGAAGAAAAGCCCGATCTCAATACTTTTTCTGTTCCCAAAACTGGAATCTGTTACGAACAGAGTGCACTAAGTTTTGTAGACGTGATCCTTTGCCAAATGTTTAAAAAAGTTAGTTGTTTACAAGGACTGCAAGGGCGAATTTAGTTATTGCACGCGCACACTTTTCAGAGAAGGCATTCCCTAACGGAAATATGCAAATACTTGCTAGAACGCGCCAATAGGATCTCGCTAGCTCGTGCTTGGCTCTGCCCACCTCCTTGCTTGTTCTGCCCACTATGCTTAATTTGTTCCCATTGGAAAGGACACAGATGAACTATCTTGGGATCAGGGCCATAGCTACATGAGGACACCGAGGTCCCAACCTCTGCCCCCCAAAAAAATACAAAAACAAATACATACAGTATATTTATTTTGGGGGGGAACTCAGTCGGGGTCTCAACTTATTGTTGAGATTTTGAATAGTAGAATACACAAGGTGACATTTCGAAACTTGGTTGCAGCAGTTTTTCTCTTGCTATATGTCACTCACTGACAGTCACTCAATAGCCCATGTCAGTTAAACAATTTTAGATTGGTTAATGAGTCTAGTTCGTCTAGCCAGCTATCTAAACTTGTAGTAATCATGGCTGAATTACCGACAGGGCACGCATGGCACGTGCCGAGGGGCCCTGACCTCCAGGGGGCCCTCATTGATTTTCTTAGTCAGTCTCACTCAAATATCATATTAACCTGGCATAAAGGAATACCTGGGATAGGATAAAGTAATCCTTCTACCCCCCCCCCCCAAAAAAAACAACAAAAAAACAAAAAAAACAATTGTAAAGTGGTTATCCCACTGGCTATAGGGTGAATGCACCAATTTGTAAGTCGCTCTGGATAAGAGCGTCTGCTAAATGACGTAAATGTAAAATGTAAATGGCTAAGAGGGAAAAGGACACGTGAATGACATAAAATGGTTCTGAACTGGAGAGCAAGACTAGGTTGGAGAGGGTAGGAGTCAGAAGAAATGAGGGTCATATATTTTTGAAAATACACATTTCGACGAATAATCATACATTTATGCCAGTATGAAAATGTATGCACTCACTAACTGTAAGTCGCTCTGGATAAGAGCGTCTGCTAAATGACTAAAATGTAAATGTAAATAATTCATGTTTTTTGCACAATTCCCACGGTCCACAACAAGGCGCCAGCTAAACGACCCTTAGGATGCTAATGTTATTTGAATCTTCTTGGGAGATTATGATGTAGTAGGCAGATACTTCACTTAAATGGAACTTGGTGCATTAGCAGTGACTCGAATATGATTGGTGGGCTTTGGCGACTGTTCACTTCCTCTTTATGGTTGTGTGTTTGTTTGCCTCCAGATTCTGGATCACTCACACAGCGGCATGATGGACTCAAATGACATCTCTCTCTCTGGTGTTTTCTCACTCTCTCTCTCTCTCTGTCTTTCTATTTCTTTCTTTCTTTCTCTTTCTCTTTCTCTTTCTCTTTCTCTCTCTCTCTCTCTCTCTCTCTCTCTCTCTCTCTCTCTCTCTCTCTCTCTCTCTCTCTCTCTCTCTCTCTCTCTCTCTCTCTCTCTCTCTCTCTCTCTCTCTCTCTCTCTCTCTCTCTCTCTCTCTTTCTCTCTCTCTCTCTGTCATTAAGTTCATCCTATCCTCTGAGGACCTCTGCCACATTTATAGTTTAGGCCTAACTCTCCAAATGTGTTTACAACGATGTGATTGGAGGATTTTCCATGTCAACAAACTCCAAAGGAACATCTGTATTTTAGTGGTTTTTATAGTTTTTTAAATGCAAAAAACTATTATTTTTAAAATCATATGTGAGTGATTTAATGATGGTAAACAAGGATTAGAGTGGAGAAAAACAGTGTTCCTTAACCTTGCGACCAAGTTGGAGCCCGAAGGACAGTTCACTGTGATATATGAGGGTCTCAGTCTGTCTCAGTCTCTGTCTCGTTTTGGTTCTGTCTCTGTCTCTCTCTCTGTTTAATTAGCACTGACTTAACTTGGAGGAAAGAGAGAGGGACAGATATAGCCGAGAGACCCAGACAGGGATAGATATAGAAGTGGAGCGTGACAGGAGGAAGTGGAGAGGAAGACAGGGACAGATAAAGACAGCGAGAGATAGGGAAAGAGAGGAGGAAGAGGAGAGGAAGACAGGGACAGATAAAGACAGCGAGAGATAGGGAAAGAGAGGAGGAAGAGGAGAGGAAGACAGGGACAGATAAAGACAGCGAGAGATAGGGAAAGAGAGGAGGAAGAGGAGAGGAAGAGAAGTCAAGAGTGATGATCGTGGAGAGAGAGAGAGAGAGAGAGAGAAAGAAAGTGTAGTAAATCTGCCCTGATCTGACAAGGTTAGTGGTTTAGATGGAACAAATAGCTGTCTCCTAGGAAGTGTGGGGAGACATCCAGGCCACAGGCCGAATGGAGGAATCCCAGAGGGGTCATTAGGGTTCGCAGGGTGGGGCCTAAATGTACCTCACTTTTCCAACATGTCTTGTGTGTCTCACCAATAAATCACAGTTGGGAGAATATCAGACCCATCAATCTTTTTCAATGATCTCCCTCCCTCTCCTCACCCCACTTCCCTCTCTTCTATCCAGCAACATGTTATACACTTCAGTCTTATCTATTTACCGTATGTCAATAACAATTTCTATGTCAAGTTGTTCTTTTTCACAAATACATTTAGATTTGTTGTACACAAGAGACAGGCAGTAATTCTCTGTGATTGAAACCCAGGTAAATCAAGATAATGAAGATACATTTCTCTTTGATTGGTCAACTCTGTTATGACACTCATTGTGGCTGGGCTGTATGGTCGCCACGTAACGGAATGTATTGAATTTCTTTCCATTATATTTGTGGTATAAAGACATGTGTGTGTGATGGATGTAGCCCTAAATGCTCTCTCCCTGTTGCCCCCAGAGAGGCTGGTGGGAAATGCATGGAGACACACACACACATGTATATGTGTTATTGCTCTGAAAAAGCACAGTGAGAGATGCTTATAGAGAGACGGTAGGAGTTCTGTGTTAGGAGTAAAAAAAAAAGTGTTTGTGTCCAGTTCATTTTCTGCAGCATTTGATTGATGTAGCTATGATTAATACTGCACTGTTGGGTAGGGCTTGCAAATTAAGCATTTCACTGTACTTGTGCATGTGGCAATTAAAACCTGAAACTTCTTTCAGGGTGAGGAACCATCTAATATCAAGTTGTAAAACACTGTACTTCCCCTTTAATATGCTCGGGCTCTGGTCTGGTCTGTCTAGAATCTTCAGGCCCGATCAAAACTTTACATATAATTCAAACAAACAAGCCAAGATAAGGTTTCTCCTTCGAGCCAGATTTGAACCAGCGACCTAAGGATCTCTGATTTTATACCTACAGTCCTCCACTCTACCAACTGAGCTATCGAAGAGGTGGCTGTGATAAGAACCCCCCACTCATCACCCCTTCCCTGTGTTTAGGTTGAAAGGAGGCTGGAGTTTAGATTTTTGTCCGGAACCCTACGGGTCCTGTCCCCCCGACAGGACTTAACATCCTTGGGCTATGGTCGGTTCAGGCTTGAATTTTCAGGCCCGATCAAAACTATGCACATGATCCAAAAAACGAGCCATTGGATGCAGGAAAACGTATCCTCCTTGTCCCCTTCAGGCTCAGAGGTAGTGCTGATAGACTCAGGCCTTTTCTCATTTGGGCAAAAGTCCGTCTTCCACCCTCTCTCCTCCGTCTTCTCTCCTCCGTGACCCGGAAACCGATAAGTGGTCAAGTGGTGGAGGAGATGTCAATTCGTTAGTGGCCAAACAGAAGAGCGTCCTCACCTTCTGAATAGCCACCTTTCATCAAGGATAGTCATGTGTAGCCTTGTCCTTCACAGAAGAGTTTTGAAATATGCCACCCCCCCTTTGAATCAGCTTTTGATTTGTGGGAGGAGAAAAGCATGCACACGTAAAAAAACAAAACAATATGCTACTTATCGTTTTATCTATAAAATGTCTTGCACAACTAACTTAACAACTAATTGTTTTTATCACTTTTATTTTAGGATCCACCCCTGTAAACGTAATTTGCCTGATGACGCATGAGTGTAGAAGGAGTCTCATTTCATACAAGTGCATTTTTGTCCACCTTCCCTCTCCTCGCCGCCTCTCCTCAATTACCGTTGACCTTTTTCATAAAGGAGGTGACCAAGGATGGAGGAGAGAGGTTGCAGGAGTTGAACAAATCTAACTGACGAAAGGCCAATGTTCCTGTGTGTCCAATTCAGAAATGACTGGCTGTAAAGCTATGGAAAAGATTTTCTCCTCCGAGCCAGATTTGTACCAGCCACCTAAGGAGCTCTGCTATTTTACCTTCGGTCCTCCACTCTACCAACTGAGCTATCAAAGGGGTATTTGTTAGTGACTGTCCAGAATTGAAACCAGCAGTGGACAATAGGGGGCCAAACTTGCTGGACAACCCCCACCCACCTTCCCACCCCTACCCAGAATGCAATGCGAGAGGGGGCCTGAGAAAGTTCCCTTGGTGTTCCCTGGCTGATCCCTAGACAAACAACCCAAGAGGACAGCCTGGGACCACCACTGCTATCTGTAAGACAATACTTTCCTAGAGCCTGGATGGGCTGGGGTGGGTCGGACACTCTCTGGCTCATTCCCTGGCTCTCTGCTCCTCTCCTCTCCTCTCTCTGGACTCGGGGTAGACCAGGGATATATACAGGGACATATGAGATGGGGACGATACATAGACACATGTGTGGGGGATTATAGACATAGATACGTTCACGCAAACAGTCACACACATGCAGCAAAGACCCATACACACTCACATGCAGGCAGGCTTACAAATGTGAACATACACGTACAGAAGCATACACAAACACACATGCAAACACACAACTTATAATAAAAAACACAAACTCGTGTCTCAGGCAGGAGAAATCCAATTTCATCGCCCTTCCCTAATGTATAGAGAACGCATGTCTTTGTTTTCCCCATAGGCCGAACAGCAAAGTGCATCAGACCATGGCATCCTATACCATCATTCTCCAGGCAATCACTAGAGGAATGTCTGAAATGGAATAGCTGAGATTTTAAAGATATAACAAACAGGTGGTCAAACACAGACACACACACAGATGCACACACACACACACACACACACACACACACACACACCACACACACACACGCAATCTTCCTAACTATTTGGTACAATTATTAATTTTGTGTATGGTTTCTAGAAACAAGGGGGGCTCAACTTACCCCACTGTCCCCTATTGCTGTTGGACTGGACCATTTTGCCCAATATTGTGTGTGTATGTGTGCGTGTGTGTTTGCGTGTGCGTACGAATATGTGTGTCTGAAACATCCAATTGTTTGTTTGTGTGTGTGTGTGTGTGTGTGTGTGTGTATGTGTGCGTGGGCGTCGGGGGGATGCCAGTCCTGTAATAGCTGTGGTTATTAATAATGCTGCCCTACCCCTACACACCTTCCCAGTCTGCCAGGCAGGCTCGCCCTACACACACACAGGGCCAGACCTCCCAAACACCGTCCCAACATCCAGCCCAACAGGAGTGTGTGTTGTCTGGGCAAGACCCAACAGGCCCCTGCGCTGTCTGAATACGACCCAAACAGGTCTATAGGGATATAATTAGTAGAAAAAGGGGATTTAGTGTGTGCGTGCTTTTGTGTGTGTGTGTGTGTGTGTGTGTGTGTGTGTGTGTGTGTGTGTTTGAGCCATTGGGGCTCGATTGAATGCAAGCTTCCAACATGAATTAGGCTACATTTTTATAATCTTACTACTTCTTGGATAGACAATTTTTCCCTTTTTACTTTGTTAGTTTCAACTTGGCTAAAAACCATGTGGCAGTGCAGCAAATGCAACAAAACCATGAATCAACAGAGAATGAAAAGAGCAATAACATTTAGTATATCATTCAGTCCACGTATACCTTCCCTCAAGTGTTCGAGCTTGGACAGATATATCATTTCACAATTTACAAGTGTTCCAATAAAATGTTTGCCTTGCAGGGCACGTGGGGGCCAACAGTATGTGAAGGATTTAGAAATACATTTTCATTGTTTAGAAAAACGATAAAGTTCATGGAATAATACAAAGAGAATACAATTTCAGCGTTTTTGACTCCTCCACCGTTGTTGTGTGTTGTGGCTACCTTGAATGTCGTTTCATTTCCCACCGGCACCTCTATAGCGTACGTATGTGTGTGTCTGAAACATCCAATTGTGTGTGTGCGTGTGCGTGTGCGCGTGCTAGTGTGTGTGTGTGTGTGCTGTATTTTATGGGTCCAGGGGGTTTCAAGGGTAATGCAATAACACAGCCATCTCCCCAATGAACCAAGTCTGCCTCCCTCTCCTGCTCCACAGCTGCTCCGTGTGTGTGTGTGTGTGTGTGTGTGTGTGTGTGTGTGTGTGTGTGTGTGTGTGTGTGTGTGTGTGTGTGTGTGTGTGTGTGTGTGTGTGTGTGTGTGTGTGTGTGTGTGTGTGTGTGTGAGTGTGTGTGTGTGAGTGAGCGAGAGAGAGAGAGTTAGACAGAAAAGGAGACGGAGAGAGGGAGAGAGACAGAGAGAGAGAGATGCAGAAAAACAGAGATAAAGAGAGAGAGAGAGAGAGAAAGGGGGACAGACAAAAGAGAGAGAAGAGTTGCGGAGAGGTAGGCACTGTGGCAGTACTGTGGCAGTACAGAGGCACTGTCCTCCTTATTGGCTAACCACTATAGCATCTCTAGAATATTTAACTCAGTCTCTCAGTGACTCACTCCCCCTTCAGGACATAGACTGTGTCATTCAGCAGGTCTCTGGTAGAAGGCTGCAAGGACCAGGGTGCTCAGTCGGGAATAGCCCTTCTGTTATGTGGAATCCTCCATTTAAAATGCCTTTATAGGGCACGTGATGACTGATACTCCTAGCACACACGTGCATGCGCACACACGCACAGACAGACACACACACACACACACACACACATCCTTCTAGCTCCAGAGGCTTACCATATTTATAGGCCGCCCCATTGGCACATGACGACCTGCGGTTTCGTAATTGTCACGCATATTTCTGCTGCTTTGGTGGTTACTCACCCCTCCATCACTCCCTCTCAACCCCCTGAATATATCCTCCTTTCCTCTCTCTGTTTGGTATGGAAGAAAGTGCATGTTTATGTTTTGTGCATTCCATTGTTTAGTGTGCCCATAGGCGCACAGTATTTGGGAGGTCTGAGCTGTGTGTGTGTGTGTGTGTGTGTGTGTGTGTGTGTGTGTGTGTGTGTGTGTGTGTTCACTAGCTCTCCTAAACAGGTTCCCTTCTGTGGGAGTGAAGCAATGCTTAAATACTGCAGTGGTGTCTTTGATGTTCCCACATCTAATGCCTACTTCATAAGAAAGGTCATTTCTAAAGTAAACTTCATTCAACTTATTATGCTCAAAGAGCAATAACACAAGTTTCTTCTTATGTAACAAAGAGGCAAGGTATTTATATAAGCAAGCCTATGTCAGGTGTCAGGCTTTCTACATCATTTGTAAATGACATGTAGCCTTGTCATAATGCTGTTGAAGTGTGAGATCTAACTCATATTGGAGCTGACTGTATGAGAGGCAGCAGTGAGCACATTAAGTTCTAGCCTAAATAATGACATTAGGCTGTCATGACAATGATTGAACGAGCCTTCCAGACGAAGACACTACACAGACAGACAGTGATTATGATAAGGTGCTTTCAGCTCACCATTAGACTATCCATCTGCCCAATAGAAGAGCACTTAATAACACCAGGCTTTTAAGCCAATGAGACAGCATTGATTTGGGTTGTGGGGTGGTCATTGCCTGACCTGTCTGTCTCCTCATAGAGTCATAGAGGCTACCAGAGCTTTAATGGCCCAGTGGGGATAAACCATATACTTAATTATGACACTCGACAGACACACACACACACACGTCAGTCTTGGCAATAGCTCTCTCGTCCCGTCCTTGTCTCCCTCCAGTCTACAGACTGTACCTCCACGTTCCATTTCCATGTCCGTCCCTATTTCTTTGCTTCAAAGTGTGTGTGTGTGTGTGTGTGTACTGTATGTGTGTGGTTCTTTTTATAAGCCCCTTTGTTTTTTCTGTGACTTCAAAGTGTGTGTGTGTGTGTTTGTGTTTGTGTGTGTATGTGTGTGTGTGTTTGTGTGTGTATATGTGTGTGTGTGTGTATGTGTGTGTGTATGTGTGTGTGTGTGTGTGTGTATGTGTGTGTGTGTGTGTGTGTGTGTGTGTGTGTGTGTGTATGTGTGTGTGTGTGTGTATATGTGTGTGTGTGTATGTGTGTGTGTGTGTGTGTATGTGTGTGTGGTTTAGACACCATTCCTGTTATAAACCCCTGTGTTGTTTCTGTGACACCTGCAGATGGACAGTATGTGACCAGCTGTGACTGTCTGTTGTAGACATGATGTCATGTGTCACCCCCCTGTGTGTTTCTCCCTACCTGCAGGTGGATAAAATGTGTGGTCTGTCAGCCAAGGAGCCCACCACCAGCGTCCACCCTGACCCCACCCCAGAGGTCACGACTCCCACGGTGACATCATCGACCGCTCCTCCCTCTGTCGTCCCCTCCATTCCCCCACTGGAACAGCTGATGGGACAACTGGCCCACCTGAGGAGGTAAAGTTGGGACAGACAGACCTGGGACAAAGGTTCTTTATAGATCAGCAGAACATGTCAAATCAGAAGTCAGATTTGCAACTTTTCTGCTTACATTATCCTTACATTATCCTTACATTATCCTTACATTAGCCTTGGGTGTGGTGAGCCACATTCTCACTGCAGAATACCTATTTGTTTTCTGTCAAATACTTGAAGTGCACTTCGTTTTGACCAGTGCGCTGAGTTTGGTGGAGCGTGCACTTTTGGGATGATTCTATTTGATCCATTCTGCTGTACACGCTTAATCAAGCACATCTGATGTATTTGAAAGGAAATAGATACGTATTTGATCCAAGTCTGGTGACAGCTGAACATCATATAACCATCACCAATAAACTGAAATAAAGGTATATTATGTGCCAGGGATAATCATTGGTCATACCAAGGGAATTATAGACTTTCATAATCTTGGCTGTGTGTCAAACATACACCCTATTCCCCCATATTATACATACATTATAGTGTTCCTGTCTCACACACACACACACACACACACACACACACACACACACACACACACACACACACACACACACACACACACACACACACACAGCTTTGTTTTCGTGAAATGTCAGGACTTTTTGGGAAGTAAAACACACACACACTCATACAGACGTACAGTGTGTCACACACTCCTCTCACACAGCCTAGATGGGATGTTGTGCTTGGCACAGTGTCCGATTCCCCCTCCACCTCGTCCTCCGAGGCACCCTGTGCCCACTGCCCACAGGAGCAGGCAGGGCCATGCCCACAGGGAGGGGGGAAGATTAATATGGACGGACTGCTTCCTGTTTATCCAGACTACCATAGCCCCAGCTCAGATCAGCTGCCCACATCAGTTCTATCATCACATAGGCACACACAGTCACACAGTCACATATTAGGCATGCAGAGATGCACACTAAGTCGAACACACACAGAGTCACACACACACCCACGTCTGCCCCTCTGACCTTGGACCATAGACCCAGATCCATGAATCACGGTGCTGGTGCCAGTCTAGCTGACAGTCCTGCCCTGGCGCTGCCACCTTGCTCCATGCCAACAGTACCCAGCACCTAGCCCTCTGCCAGCCTACCACAGCTCAGTGGGCAGCAGCCACATCACACACGGCAGTTTACACTGGGGCAGAGGCACAAGACCAGTAGACATTGAATGGAATATGATAGAGTAGAATAACAAGGGAAATTGACATTTACATAATTATATTATTATGTAATTATATTATTCTAAGACAGAATGGAGTAGAGACACTCATTTTATAAGTTACACTTTGTGTTTACAGTGAAATGTAATACATGTGTTTGTCCAATGGGATAGTTCCGATTGATGGGAATTAAATGAAATGTTTTTTACTGTTCCCAGACAATAATATTTTGAGAAAAACACATGAGAAAGGAGTGAGCACACATATACAATTATATTGTTTTCTCAGATGTGCATTTCATTTCTCACTTGTATGACTTCAACAATTGTTTTAACACTGTGTCTTTGGTTGATGGTGTTGATGACAAACTGCTGTGTGTTCCACCCTGGGGTGTGTGTGGGGGCCCACTCTGACCTCTGTATGTGCATGACTGACCCTTGACCATTGTTTTCAGGGTCATCAACTGACTATTTCTTAGTGCTGAGCGGTAACTGAATATCAGTGATTTTTCGTTTTTTAAACACCTAATTGACCGACGTCAGTTCAATTATTTGAATTCCATTTTGTTCTTTTTTTTACTGTGAGCTCAATGCGCACATTGCACAGTTTCTCTAGAGATAAATCAGATGAAGCCCGAACTGTGCGATATAGTAAGGAGTTGTAGTTTCCAACAGGCCAATATTCTACATAGTTTAGTGCAGAAAACGTGGTAATTAACTACAATGACCATAATCCATTGCGCGCCTACTTGTCCGGTCTGTTGTTTTTTAGTGCCTGCTATGTTAGATTAGTGTGGGGCAGACATGGAGGGAGAGAAGTGACAGAAGAATGTGCGATTGAGAGGGATAGAGCAGTGAGTTACTTCATGAGGTATCTCTACCTGAAAATACATGATGATTGATAGTTGGTATTCAGCAGTCATAAAAGTATGCCTTATTTACTAAAATAGTGATTTTATCAGACACCATAGATAGCAGCTCTGTAGAGATGAGATGATGACTTGGAATGAAATAATAAAGTCATCAAATAAAACAAATGTAATATACACAACTGAAATATTTTGTTAAAGTAAAGTGAATAAATTATGGTTAATAAGTGATAAGCAGTAATGGGCAGTCACTACCATCATGGGACTTTTATTAATTGTTTTATTCTGTGTTGTTACAGCATTCAACCCACATAATGCATAGTGCATTTAATGAAAAATAAATAAATAACGATTTCGAAAACCGTGATTATTTTTCAATCATCGAACCGAAACCGAAGCACTAATTGCTCAACACTACTATTTCTTCCTCTCCCTCGCTCCCCTCCTTGTTCTGTTTTGTCCTCCTTTTGTTCCCCCCCTTGTTTTCTTTGTTTTCTCTCCATGCATCCCTCCTGCTTGCGTCATTCTTCCATTCTCAGTTCATTCACCCTGAAACCCTCCAGGAACGATAAACCTAGAAGTCTGAAAAAGATCTCTAGGTAAGCATGACGGACCCACCAGCTGAACAACTACCTATCTCTGTCTCTGTCTTCTCAGTCTCACATATTGCTGTCTGTTTGTCTGTCTGTCTGTCTCTCTCTGTCTATCTATCTGTCTCTGTCTCTGTTTGTCTCTGTCTGTCTGTCTGTCTATCTACAGTGGGGAGAACAAGTATTTGATACACTGCCGATTTTGCAGGTTTTCCTACTTACAAAGCATGTAGAGGTCTGTAATTTTTATCATAGGTACACTTCAACTGTGAGAGACGGAATCTAAAGATCCAGAAAATGCAAATTAATTACTTAAAAATCATACAATGTGATTTTCTGGATTTTTGTTTTAGATTCCGTCTCTCACAGTTGAAGTGTACCTATGATAAAAATTACAGACCTCCCCACTGTATCTGTCTCTGTTCGTATGTATCTGTCTGTCTGTCTGTCTGTCTGTCTGTCTGTCTGTCTGTCTGTCTGTCTGTCTGTCTGTCTGTCTGTCTGTCTGTCTGTCTGTCTGTTTGTCTGTTTGTCTGCCTGTCTGTCTGTGTCTGTTTCTAACTCTCTCTCTCTCTCTCTCTCTCTCTCTCTCTCTCTCTCTCTCTCTCTCTCTTTCTCTCACTCTGTGACAGTTGATGCTATCATCAGTATTGGATCAGGCTATGATATCTCTCAACGTATGTGTGTGTGTTTCTGTGTGTTTGTGTGTGTGTCTGTCTGTCTGGCGAGTGTCATGTGATTAATGATATGGTTTAACCTCTCGTAAGTCCCTCGTCATTTATTAGGATCACCGTCCTACCTGCGGCTCACCCCTAACGGGGGGTTCTGATAATGTCATCATGACAGCCCAGATGGTTGGGGTCCTAATTGTGTCATGGGTGGCAGATCAGAATGATCCTAATGTTTGGCCAGGTTGTCACTAACCACTAGAACATCTTTATTATTATCAATTATGTGTGTTTACATGTGCTCTGTGTGTCTGTCTCTATGTGTCTGTCTGGATATCATTAATATCGTTCCCTCTGGGTTATGCACCTGTCATTTTATTAGCAAATGAATAGCATGATTACATATCATATTATCTCTTTAGTTTCTATATTTGGAACACAGTCAAAGCATTTCACTGTTTTTATATCAACTCCAGCTGACAGATCCACAGACATACAGATGTACTGTTTGCAGTGTAGTTGTAGGTTAGCCTTTATTAGCTGTGGTGTGTTGAATATCAACAGAGCTACTATGTTTCTTATACCGTTTATCTGTCTATGCCCTGACTCTCACCCCTCTGTCCTCTTTCCCTCCTCTCTCTCCCGCCTTTCTATCCATCTCTCCATTCTGTCGCACTCCGTCCTTTCTGTTCTCTCTGTCCTCTCTTTCCATCTCTCCATCCCAGGGAGTTTCTGAGCTACGTCCAGCGCTACAAGTCGTTCTTTGCGGTGCTGCCGGAGATGCTGTGTGAAGGAGAGATGGTGGTGGAGGACTTTACCTGCTGGAGCGGAGACGACGTTGTGGAAAGGTAAGACTGGAGAGGAAGGCGAGAAGGATGGGGGGATGAGGTGAAAGAGAGAGGGTGGGTAGAGTAGAGATGCTGTGTGAGGGAGAGATGGTGGTGGAGGACTTTACCTGCTGGAGTGGAGACGACCTGGTGGAAAGGTAAGACTGGAGAGGAAGGAGAGAAGAGAGGGGAAGGGATGGGGGGATAAGGTAGAGAGATGGGAAAGACAGAGAGAAGTGTAGATGATGTGGTCAAGAGATAAGACTGGGCAGAGGCAGAGAGGAAGTGAGAAAAAGAGATGAACACTCACAGTTTTTCTGGGTTTCTTCTCCATGGCTTTAGAAGCTGATATACTCTGTCCTATTCATCTACTAGGTTTACTAGGAAAGAGCGAGAGTGTGTGTGTGTGTGTGTGTGTGTGTATGGGTGTGTGTGTGTGTGTGTGTGTGTGTGAGTTTAAGTGTGTTTGTGTGTGTGTGAGAGTGCGTGTGTGAGAGTGTGAGTGTGTGTGTGTGTTGTGTGTTGGTGTAACAAGTCTGTGTGTGGTTTTATGAAGCTGTTGTTAATAAGCGAGGGAATGCGGATGTCATAAGAACCTTAGTTTCTAGTTGGATCCGGAGGCACGACCCCCCCCCCCCCCCTCCCCCCTCTCTCTTTTATTTATGAGCTGTTTGTTTGGTGCTGATCTGGGGGCGTGGCTCTGGATCCTCCTTACTGTATGTGGCTGCGTGGGATCCACTCATCACCTAGTCATAATGTGTGTGTGTGTGTGCATGTGTGGGTCTGTGTGTGTGTTCATATGTGTGTGTGTGTGTGTTCAGGCACTACAGAGTTTAGGCAGGTCACAGAGCAACGCTGATCTGTAACTTATTCCCTCTCTGGAAGGGCTTCATAAGCGCTTCTAGAACGTTCTCTTCCCTCAGCAATTATGACAACACAGGGATCTGTGGTGGCCCCTGCCTGGCTCCAGTTACCATAGCTACCCCAAATCTTGGCAGGACACAGTTTATTTTGACTGTTAGAAGAGTGAAGAAAGAGAAAGAAAGAGAAAGAAAGAGAAAGAAAGAGAAAGGAGAGATATCTTCAATTCCCACAGAGTAATTGTTGAAGTAATTGTAAGTAATTGTTTGTCAGATATTCTGGCCATTGTTCATCACCATGGACTATGCTATACTTTACATTGAGGTTTACATGTGTAATAAACTTTACATGTCAGGCACATGAGAAGACGCCTATGACCAATGAGCAAATTTCAGGTCTGCTGAGCGCAAAGTTTAACGTTGTGAAAATTATGTGTAACTTCAAGCGAGTGTTTACTGTTAACACTGAAGCTTTACCCGCTTTAAGTTACAGTTTCAGACAGTGGTCAAGTAGGCTACTGTGGCTATTTGATCATAATGTAGGCCTACCATCAAAAACAATAGAGAAAATGTATCACATAACATTTTAACATGGAAATAGCTGTTCTATCATTCAGCTTACAGTAGCAGCCAATGTGTGGTATTCAATGTAGGCCTACATTCCATGAGACTTTTGAAAAGAACATGCAGGGCTTGACATTAACTTCAGACAATGAGGTGACTGAACATGTTGTTGTGTTGTTTGATGCAAGAAACCACTTTACAAAATAAAATGTATTATTATTTCCATACCGTTATTACAGAGAATCAGAACAATTATGCTACCCTCTGCCTATTGGCTATTTAGCTTCTTCAAGCCTGTTTTAAAATACAATACTGCCCCTTTAAGACAAAAAAAAGCTCTTTAACCAACTCGCTTTTCAAAGATGTAGGAAACAATCACTCCCCCATTGCTGACTACAAATTATTATAACTGGTCTAATAACTCATTAACTAGCAAAGGATATGAACGTGGCTACATGCAGCTCTCGCTTTGATCTCAAAACAAGTGCATCTACTCACAGCCGCGCATGCTGTAAACATAGTCCAGTTCAAAGTTAATGGCACAAATCCATATATGGCAATGGTCTATTTGCACATAGGCCACTGCAGCTCTGATTGGTTATGCCACACCCGTCTGTGTGGAGTACGGGCTGAGTCGTGCGTCATGCGTCAAAGTAATAGATTTCTACTGCGATGCGTTCTGCCTACAACAAAATCTCTTGCATAGTTCGTTTTGTTTCGGTATGTTGCATTGAAAGTGGCTAATATTGCGTTGATTCGATCACAATTCCCACAGTAAAGGGAAACGTTGATAGTGTTAATTAAGGGGGAAAACTCTAGAAAGTTGAGTGAAGTTCAATCTCGTGCTTCTCTGCACGGGCTTATATTTATTCTGCGCGGTAGTCCCAGGGGAGCTGCTCGCCCGCACACGTGCACAGTTTAGAGGGAACATTGCCTATGACCCCACTGGAATGCCCCCAGTATCCCTTGTTGGCAGGGGTCCTGTCATGGGGTGATGAATGGGGTGCGCACACACATGCACATACACACACACACACACACACACACACACACTAACACAGCCCTGGACATCCATCTGAGAGTGTGTGTGTTCTCTATGCCATGTTTTAGTTTGGCCCTGTCGTCCATACCGCATGGGGGTCCTAACTGGCCCATGAGGATTGTGGGAGTAGAGGGCACAGTGCCTCTGATGGAGGGAGCTCTTCTCACTTTACTCTTCTCTGGCACTGACAGAGAGAGAGAGAGAGAGAGAGAGAGAGAGAGAGAGAGAGAGAGAGAGAGAGAGAGAGAGAGAGAGAGAGAGAGAGAGAGAGAGAGAGAGAGAGAGAGAGAGAGAGAGAGAGAGAGAGAGAGAGAGAGAGAGAGAGAGAGAGAGAGAGAGAGAGAGAGAGAGAGAGAGAGGAGAGAGAGAGAGAGAGAGAGAGAGAGAGAGAGAGAGAGAGAGAGAGAGAGAGAGAGAGAGAGAGAGAGAGAGAGAGAGAAGAGAGAGAGAGAGAGAGAGAGAGAGAGAGAGAGAGAGAGAGAGAGAGAGAGAGAGAGAGAGAGAGAGAGAGAGAGAGAGAGAGAGAGAGAGAGAGAGAGAGAGAGAGAGAGAGAGAGAGAGAGAGAGGCATAGGCAGAGAGAGAGGCATAGGCAGAGAGAGAGGCACTAGGCAGAGAGAGAGGCATAGGCAGAGAGAGAGGCAGAGAGAGAGGCATAGGCGAGAGAGAAGGCATAGCAGAGAGAGGCATAGGCAAGAGAGAGAGGGCATAGGCAGAGAGATATAAAAATGGGGCCTTGTTCCTGACTTCATGCAC
>NW_028164573.1:5000-50055 GCF_964263955.1 Coregonus lavaretus
TAGTATGCTCAGTGGCATTATCTGACAGTTCCAGTACAGTAGCTGTGATGTGTGTAAGACAGCTCATGTAATCCACAAGTCACTGATTAAGGTTGTTCAGTGGTAGCGATCTCCATTTTACCTACAGTACCTTCCCACTTCTCACTACTCCTATTTCCCTCTTACTCACAAACTACTATCCCCCAAGCTCTCTTAGGACAATCCTTAATTTTTCCTTCTATATATCCCTCTTTTATTTTTAATTCCTTTTACTCATCAATCTTGTTTTCTCCTCTGGGTGCTTTTCCTGCTTTACCAGGCGACGGCCACTGTGAGGCGCTCTTGAAGAACTTTCCCTCCTTGTTTTCTGAACAATAATCTCCTGACTCCAGTGCTCAGAAAAAAAATATATGATTCTCTACAGCCAAGGATCACCTACCTGGATGAACATTGTTTTCCAGAAGAATCTGTAAGAGACTCACTGTTCCATTGTTCTAGCTCTACGCACATTAGTAGGAACATTGCCTGTTTCCCTGCAAGGGGATGGAAGACAACGCTGTTGCACAGGACTAAACCCTAAACCCATCCCCCCTGGGATTAGTCCATTTGGGTTAACAGGGGGAAGGGCACATTCATGCGTATCCTGTCAGACTTATTTACACTCTGTGTCGGTTTACCGGAAACTGTCTGGGAAAACTGGCCCTCTGTGTCAGACTGCCAAAGGAGGCTAGGGTCCAGCACTGTGATAGGAACTAATGGAGGTAACGTTGATAGGGCCTTTGTTAGGGAATGACAGTGGGCAGGATAGGACACAGAGGCTCACACAGAATATAGTGTCCTACCTAGACAGACAGACTTGTGGGACATCTATTTGAGCATGCCTTTCTCTGTTAATGACTGAGATGACTTTGATTTAATATCTGAGCACTTTTTGTGAATGCTTGGATGCTGGGCAAATATTGTGTGCATCCAAGATGATATGAGGAGAAATTGAATTGACTGTTCATTTAATAGAGTAGGAACCAAAGAGATGCCAAAATGCATGAATTCTGCTCTAGCCACCCGTAATAGACCTGGGTGAAGGTCTTAGGGTAATAACCCAGCCTAGCTGGTTCATCAATCAATATAGAGCTGATTAGTGCCAGTAACCTTAATGAAGAGGAAGAGAGCTAAATGAAGTACGTTAAAAAAAGAACAACATTGTTCACAATCCAAGCACGTCTTAATGGACTGAAAGAGGAAGGCATTAGCTTGGCAAGGCACTGATTCTACATATAGACATATTAAAAGTACAGCATTACATACTGTTGCTTTGCTAGGTTCAGCGCATTAAGTGTTCAAATCACTGTTCACATCAATCTAAATTCAAACTCATCGCCATATTCCAAATAGTGTTAAGACCCAATCAACCCACTGAATGCCTGTGGAAACTAAAACACAGCGGAATGGGGGACTTTCCTTTCCTTCCTTTTCACAACTCATGCCTTCTTGATGTTCACGTTGTCATTAATGGCTGGCTGTCTGTGTTTGATTTAGAATCCACCCTGCCTCAGTCAATATTCAGAGTGCTAACATTGAAGTGGCAGTTGATCATTATCTAGAAAAATCCATCATTTCTATATCTCCTCCATTTTGTTTTCAGTTGGCTCAGTCATGTTTTTACATTATTTTAATCCCAGTGCTGTGTTGGTGTGTGTCTCCCTCCCATGTAGCTGACTACAAGGCCAGACACCCAGCCAGAGTGAGAGGTCAGGTGTGCCCAGACCAATGGTATTTTGTTGTGGGGCAGGATGCCCTTTTGGAACCAAGAGAAAGGCCAGGCCCACTTTCCATGCACCCCTCAACCCACTGGGGGTCGTGCTTGCATACACCAGGAAGGCCCTACCTGCTCTCTGCCGCCTCCTCATCCTCCACTTCTTCAGCTCCAGTGGTCAGCGCTGTAGCTCTGTATCAGACAGACAGGAAGTCAGCTACTGGCTTCTTCCACCTTGTCCTGTCCTTTGACCACTGTGTGACTGACTGCCACCAGGCAGTAAACCCAACCAACCAACACCCTCACTGCATCCACTTACATATACTGGACAATGGACTCTATGTCAAAGCTTGGTCAGTTATCTAGAGATCACAAAGGTGGGTGTTTGTTCGGTACGTGTCTCTCTTTCATTGTGAAGCACTCAACTTCAACATCCCTCCTTTTCTGTTTTTGGTTAAAAATTAAAACATGTTTATCCTTTACAGTCCATTGAATGCTGTTCAGACAAACCGTGTGTTCTATCTATGGGTACGAGAGTGACAAGTTCCCAGTTGTTGTTTTTTCCCAGACATTTTGTGACTTGTTTATCTATTCCATGAGAGGTGAAAATGGTTGCCTCTCTAGATTGGCACCTCAAACAACTCCTCCTCAGAGGCCTGTCCCATACACTTAAATGTGTCTTCACTGAGGGCTACGCTAAGCTACTCTGACAGTGATAGTAATCAACATAAATTATAGTTTTTTGAGCAGAGGAAATCGAGATCCTACCTGAATATCTCAGTGAAATACCTATGGGAAATGGGAGACAAAATTAGATAGAATGAATTAAAGTTGTCCTCGGTATGCTATACTCACAAGGTTACAATTGGGTAGAATGATTACAATGTGAGATGCAGCAGTTCACTCACAGGCTCTGTCCTGTCCATCCATCCAAGCACCAGGTCAGCTACATCAAAGCATCTCTTTGTTATCTTAATTTCTCTCATTCATAACATACAGAACTGTGATAAATAATGGAATAGTGTGTGGGAGGAATTTTGGAGGGCTGTTAAACTGACACTACAGATCATATTTAAACAGGGTGAATGGCTTTTATTTGATAAAAATAATAATGTATTGTGTCTTTTTGTACGTTTTAACTGTCCTGATGCTGGATACTATATGACCAGGCTGGTGTTAGGAGGTAGTCCTACTGATTGCATTTTATTCCCCCTCACTTTATTTCTGATTTAATTTTGAACTAGTCAAACCACAAAACCAGTCATGTAAGAGTTTAGGTACAATAATATACACAGCATTTTCTCCCCATACGGTATCTCTCCTGGTACTTAGACTGTTTTGGGTACTCTGTGGGCAGCTAGTGATGAGCCTCTGTTGGTATGTTGACTAGTTATGGTACACTCAATATGGTACACTGGCTTCAGCTGGTTGATGTTAGCACCTGCAGCCATCAACCTGGTCCCATCTTCGCATTTGCACATTTGCTAAGGATCATGTGTAGTACAATGGGACTATTCTGATGATATTGATGATGACTATGATGATGATGAGAACAATATTGGATTGTAAATTAATCTCTAGCAGTCTGTATTTTGATACTTGAATGATTTTGCTTTTATAGATATCTATATATCTATATCTATATATGTATATGTATGTATGTAATTTTTTTTGCCACATATGTTGTAAAGAGGAAAAGGACTGTGTCTTATAAAGTTCAACATATCATGATACCCAACGATTGAAAACGGACTGTGAGAAAGAACTCTGAGCGACCGCACTACAGAAACAAAGAAAAAATATTGTAAATAATCTAGGGCTTCCAGTCTTTTTATGATTATTATTTTTCATAATTGTACAACTAATAAATGAAGAAATGATTAACCAGATTCCTCTTTTCTTTTTTCATTACAATCATTCAGCCATGAAGAGTTTCATAGTACTATCCTTTACATTTATGTAGTCCGAGACAGACAAGCAAAAATGGTGATGATAGTATGACAAACCAACATGAACAAGTCTGAGCAAGGGAAACGGACAGGCTTGACAGTGCATCTATTGAAACAGCTGATATTCAGATATTTATACCAAAATGAATTCCTCATTGGATTTACTGGGTAGTGTTAACTGAGGGCCAGGATAGTCAACAATACATGTATTTCATGTTTCAATAAAAAGAGGACAAAGGCCAGTGAGGAGGAGAACAGCAGAAGAGATCGACAATTGGTTGGGAATGGCACAGGTTTACATTTTTCATACATATGTTTTACCGTTTAGAAATGAAAGCACTTTATGTACAGTGCATTCGGAAAGTATTCAGACCCCTTGACTTTTTCCACATTTTGTTACATTACAACATTATTCTAAAATGGATTAAATTGTTGTTTTTGACAAATCAAAAACATTTACATAAGTATTCAGACCCTTTACTCAATACGTTGTTGAAGCACCTTTGGCAGCGATTACAGCCTCTAGTATTTTTGGGTGTGAAGCTACAAGCTTGGCACACCAGTATTTAGGGGGTTTCTCCAATTCTTCTCTGCAGATCCTCTCAAGCTCTGTCAGGTTGGATGGGGAGCGTCGCTGCACAGCTATTTTCAGGTCTCTCCAGAAATGTTCGATCGATTTCAAGTCTGGGCTCTGGCTGGGCCACTCAAGGACATTCAGAGACTTGTCCCGAAGCCACTCCTGTGTTGTCTTGGCTGTGTGCTTAGGGTCGTTGTCCTGTTGAAAGGTGAACCTTCACCCCAGTCTGAGGTCCTGAGCGCTCTGGAGCAGGTTTTCATCAAGGATCTCTCTGTACTTTGCTCCGTTAATCTTTCCCTCGATCCTGACTAGTCTCCCAGTCCCTGCCAACTGAAAAACATCCCCACAGCATGATGCTGCCACCACCATGCTTCACCGTAGGGATGGTGCTAGGTTTCCTCCAGAAGTGACGCTTGGCATTCAGGCCAAAGAGTTCAATCTTGGTTTCATCAGACCAGATAATCTTTTTTCTCATGGTCTGAGAGTCTTTAGGTTCCTTTTGGCAAACTCCAAGCGGGCTGTCATATGTATTTTACTGAGGAGTGGATTCCTCTGGCCTTCTGGAAGGTTCTCCCATCTCCATAGAGGAACGCTGGAGCTCTGTCAGAGTGTCCATCGGGTTCTTGGTCACCTCTCTGACTAAGGCCCTTCTCCCCCGATTGATCAGTTTGGCCGGGCGGCCAGCTCTAGGAAGAGTCTTGGTGGTTCCAAACTTCTTCCATTTAAGAATGATGGAGGCCACTGTGTTCTTGGGGACCTTCAATACTGCAGAAATGTTTTGGTACCCTTCCCCAGATCTATGCCTCGACACAATCCTGTCTCTGAGCTCTACAGACAATTCCTTCAACCTCATGGCTTGGTTTGTGCTCTGTCAACTGTGGGACCTTATATAGACAGGTATGTGCCTTTCCAAATCATGTCCAATCAACTGAATTTAACACAGCTGGTCTTCAATCAAGTTGTAGAAACATCTCAAGGATGATCAATGGAAACAGGATGCACCTGAGCTCAATTTCGAGTCTCATAGCAAAGGGTCTGAATACTTATGTAAATAAGGTATTTCTGTTATGTTTTTTTATAATTTGCAAACATTTCTAAAAACCTGTTTTAACTTTGTCATTATGGGGTGTTGTGTGTAGATTGGTGAGTATTATTTTTTTATTTAATCCATTTTACAATAAGGCTGTAACGTAACAGAATGTGGAACATGTCAAGGGGTCTGAATACTTTCTGAATGCACTGTATCTAGTCCTCCTTTTTGAAGGTGTCATAAGTATTTGGGCAACTTCACTTATGTGTATTAAAGTAGCCAAAATTTTAGTATTTGATCCCATATTTCTACAGTAGTATGCAGTGACTACATCAAGTTTGACTCTACAAACTTTCTGAGTGCATTTGCAGTTTGTTTTGGTTGTATTTCAGATTATGTTGTGCCCAACAAAAATGAATGGTAAATTGTGTGTGTGGAAATCCGTGCTATTCTGGAACAGCAGGGTGCACCATGACATGAGACACGGCAATAAAACATCTCAAATATGTTATTCATTATTTGATACACAAAATACCAAAATACCAAAAATATTTTTATTAATATCTATAGTACATGTTTTTGTTTCTATTAGCCTATTTGCTGGTAATTTGTTCAACATTATGTTGATAAACAATGGGCAAAATTATCAGCCTTACAGTGTGCAATAGTACGCTTCATAACCTTGTATCATACTTGAGCGTGGCTGCTTGTCAAGTCAGGAGCTTTCAGAACTAGGAATTCATAGCTCTAAAATTGAACCACATTTATATAGAAGCACAATTCTTCACTCTAGTTAATTAGTGACTGACTGGCTGGGCCTAATGTCAACATGGCTAACAATGCCTTACCACTATTTCCCAGAAGAGACCTCTCTGTTCACAATGGCTTTATTAAAGCACTCTTGCAAAACGCGTGATATGTGTTTGTTGATACTTAATGATAAGTGGAAATTCAGGTTGCATAATGCCAAGACAAACATTGATTTTCAATATTTTGGGAACAGGTATGCAAGCACATAACATATACCTCACTCCTCATACCAGACTCATTAACAAGGACCTCTATACATGGAGGGAACAACATCAACTATCCGTGTCTAATTTGGGTAGAGCCAGTTCATGTGTGTTGCAGAGTCTATAGACTATAATGCATCAAATGATGTGTGTGCAATAAAAAAATATGTATCCAGCAGTCATCATCATCATGCAAATATGAGATGGCGTCACTGTTTGTGCCAATGGAAATACTATGCAAAGTTGGGATTTTCATAGATATGCTAAAGACGTCAACATGCTTTGTCTCAGAAAAGACCTGTCATCACAAAAATTGATCAAATCTGCATGCTATTTTGGGAATGACAGCAATGCGAGTTATGTAATTGCAAATTAGTTGCAGTTCATGTGTGTTGCAGAGTCTATAGACTATAATGCATCAAATTATGTGTGTGCAATAAAAAATTATGTATCCAGGTTCCTAATTTAAAAGTGTTATAATTTTAGTTTATTATCCCTGTAATACAGTATCATAATTTGACTTGAAATGTGGGGGTGTTCCTCTGTTATCCCATTGGCTCTCCCGGAGACACGGTAGATCAGACATGTGCTGATTGGCCACAAAGATATTAGGGGGAGGGACGAAGTGAGCCTCTTTCGCTCACCTGGAATTCAACAACGGCTACGAGTCTTTGACTCTGCTTTAGGCTGATTGCGTAGTTTCACAGAAAACCGGTATTGTATTTCAATAGGTTTGGATAATTGTGAAGATAGCGCGTTTCTTTGAGTGCAAATGAACTTTGTGGACAGGTAATATTATTATTCTACTGCTCTCAGGTACGTTTCACTTTTTATACTTTAATTCTCATTTGAAGTATTTTTCCTCTACGAAACGTCCTATGCTTTCAAGCATGAATTGACACATCAAATCAAATTGTCACATGCTTCGTAAACAACAGGTGTAGACTAACAGTCATGTTTAGTTTGAATCCTATGCGATGTGTAGATTATCCACAGTCAAGCTACACTAGTATTGGTAATGGAATAGGAAAATAATATTTTACTGTACAGTTGTTTTTATGTCATTACGACCAAAGTTTGACTATTGGCCCGTTGTGGATGTGCTTAGCTATACAGCTAGTTGAATACAGGTTAGCATGGGACAGAGGCGTAAAAGAGCCTAGGCTACCGTATATAAAATGTTTTGCATGGCTGTCATGTTATCAGGGGCCTGCCATGGGATCTACATTTTAGTCATTTAGCCGACGCTCTTATCCAGAGCGACTTACAGGAGCAATTAGGGTTAAGTGCCTTGCTCAAGGGCACATCGACAGATTTTTCACCTAGTCGGCTCGGGGATTAGAACCAGCGACCTTTCGGTTACTGGCACAACGTTCTTAACCACTAAGCTACCTGCCTCTAGCTCTCTCATCAAGAAGACAGACAGACAGACAGACCTGTTCGTTCACACTGCTGTGGTCATGTTATCTTATGGTTCACTGCTATGGTTGAGACACCACCCTGGAACACAACACAAAGCACTGAGTTACCTTTCAGTTGGTTAATTATGGGAGAGATAGAATCAGACAGGTGTACTGTGGGAAGGTTTTCCACAAGAAAGATGATTGACACAATTCAACATCATAATCACTGTTATGTCATATGGGGGCAAAACCAAAGGGCAACCTCTAGTGTGTACTATAGGTTAGTGATATGTGCCAATACGTATTTGAGAGTTCAATGTTTGCCAGTCAATAAAACTATTCCCAAAGCCGGGACATTGACATTTTAATGGTGCAGACTAACTGAGTGCCAACTGCCAAGCTAAACATTAATGGAATATTTGTTCATGCATGTACTCTGTGCAGGTTGGGAGTTGCACAACATGGTGTGAATGTCTGTTATAAACCTTTATTTGCTTTAAATGATTAACTTGTTCTTTATTTAACCTTTATTTATCCAGGTTAGTCTCATTGAGATAAAATCTATTTTTAAAGAGAGACCTGGTCCAACCAAGACAGCAGCAGGGGGAACAATGTTTTTGCTCAGCCTGTCCTTCATGTTACAGGACACATACTTCACATTTCTCTCTAGCCTCCTTTATCGCCACAATAAGATCACTGTCACTCATTGAAATGGAACCCAAGGCAATCCCATCCTGAATCACAAGGCTTTCCAGCAGTTCAATTTTCAGAATTGTAATTTACCTGAAATGCACAGAGGTACAGTCTTAGAAAAAAAGTTGCTATCTAGAGAACCCTTTGAAGGACCTTTTTTAATTCCATGTAGAACCCTTTTCCCCAGAGGATTCTACACTGAACAAAAATATAAACGCAACATGTGAAGTGTTGGTCCCATGTTTCATGAGCTGAAATAAAAAATCCCAGAAATGCTCCATACGAAAAATCTTATTTGTCTCAAATTTTGTGCACAAATTTGTTTACATCCCTGTTAGTGAGCATTTCTCCTTTGCCAAGATAATCCATCCACCTGACAGGTGTGGCATATCAACAAGCTGATTGAACAGCATGATCATTACACAAGTACACCTTGTGCTGGGGACAATAAAAGGCCACTCTAAAATATTCAGTTTTCTCACACAATACAATGCCAAAGATGTCTCAAGTTTTGAAGGAGCGTGCAATTGGCATGTTGACTGCAGGAATGTCCACCAGAGCTGTTGCCAGAGAAATAATGTTAATTTCCCTACCATAAGCTGCCTCAAACAACGTTTTAGAGAATTTGGCAGTATGTCCAACCGGCCTCATAACCGCAAACCCTGTGCATGGCGTTGTGTGGGCGAGCGGTTTGCTGATGTCAACGTTCTGAACAGAGTGCCCCATGGTGGCGGTGGGGTTATGGTATGGGCAGGCCTAAGCTACGGACAATGAACACAATTGCATTTTATCGATGACAATTTGATTGCACAGAGATACCGTGACGAGATCCTGAGGCCCATTGTCGTGCCGTTCATCCACCACCATCACCTCATGTTTCAGCATGATAATGCACGGCCCCTTGTCGCAAGGATGTGTACACAATTCCTGGAAGCTGAAAATGTCCCAGTTCTTCCATGGCCTGCATACTCACCAGACATGTCACCCATTGAGCATGTTTGGGATGCTCTGGATCGACAGCGTGTTCCAGTTCCCGTCAATATCCAGCAACTTCGCACAGCCATTAAAGAGGAGTGGGACAACATTCCACAGGCCACAATCAACAGCCTTATCAAATCTATGCGAAGCGGATGTGTCGCGCTGCATGAGGCAAATGTGGTCACACCACATACTGACTGGTTTTTGATCCACACCCCTACCTTTTTTTAAAAAGGTATCTGTGACCAACAGATGCATCTCTGTATTCCCAGTTATGTGAAGTCCATAGATTAGGGCCTAATGAATTTATTTCAATTGACGGATTTCCTTACAGTTCATATAACTCAGTAAAATCTTTGAAATTGTTGCATGTTGTGTTTATATTTTTGTTCAGTATACATGGAACCCAAAATAGTTCTACCAGGAACCAAACGAGAGCTTCCTGGACCGAGGTGTCGTTACCCGGTTTGGCCTGGACACTGTCCCACTCGATTCACCCCTCGATGCCAAAGCTCTCAATGGACAGCTCCTCACCCGTGTCTTTGAGAGAACCGTCCCTGTCATCTTGCGTCTCTCTGGAAATCACCAGGAAAAGATCAGTTTCCACATAATCGACTGTCCTTACTCTCCCCTGGTTCTTGGCCATCCATGGTTAAAGCTACACAACCCACAGATTGACTGGACCGCCGGAAAGGTAACAACTTGGAGTTCATTTTGTCACTCTAATTGTTTACATTCTGCCCTTCCCCCTGCCTTGTCTGTGTCCCAGTTCATTCCAGAACCTCCGGACCTGTCATCAGTTCCTCCCGAGTATCACAATCTAGCTCCTGTGTTCAGCAAGCACCACACCCTGTCGCTGCCGCCTCATCGGGCGTACGACAGTTCCATTGACCTCCAGCCTGGAGCTCCTCTCCCCAGTTGCCGGTTGTTTAACCTCTCTCGTCTGGAGCAAGAGGCTATGGAGAGGTACATCCAGGATTCTCTGGCGGCAGGACTTATCAAGCCATCTTCCTCCCCGGTGGGTGCTGGGTTTTTCTTTGTGAAGAAGGATGGGTCACTGAGGCCGTGCATAGACTTCCGTGGGCTGAATAATATCACTGTTAAGAACAAGTACCCCTTGCCACTCATCAGCTCTGCTTTTGCCCCCCTCCATGGTGCCACAGTGTTTTCCAAGTACCCTGAGGCTCACCAGCAATACGTTCGCGAAGTTCTTCAACAGCTGTTGGAGAATAAGCTTTTTGTTAAAGCTGGAAAATGTGAGTTCCATGCTGCCACAGTGTCTTTCCTGGGTTATATTATTGCACAGGGACAGTTACGAATGGACCCCGCCAAGGTCATGGCAGTCACATAGTGGCCTGCGCCCTCCAACCTGAAGCAGCTACAGCGTTTCCTGGGGTTTGCACATTTCATCCGCAACTACAGCCGTCTGGCAGCACCTCTCACCACTCTCACCTCCACCTCCACTCCGTTCCACTGGACTCCTGAGGCCGAGAAAGCATTCCTGGAACTCAAGCATCGCTTCACCTCCGCTCCGGTCCTTACTCAGCCCGACCCAGAACTCCAGTTCATCGTGCAGGTAGATGCCTCTGACACCGGGGTAGGTGCTGTTCTGTCTCAACGTTCCCCCTCTGATCAGAAGGTCCACCCATTTGCATTCTTTTCCCGTAAGCTTTCACCTTCAGAGAGGAATTTTGACACCGGAAACCGGGAACTCCTGGCAGCTAAGCTGGCTCTGGAGGAATGGTGTCACTGGCTGGAGGGCTCTGTAACCCCCTTCATCATGTGGACTGACCATAAAAACCTGTTCTACATCCAGACCGCCAAACGTCTGAACTCCCGGCAAGCCAGGTTGGCCTTGTTCTTCGGTAGATTCAATTTCACACTCACTTATCGCCCCGGTTCGAAGAATACCAAGCCTGATGCCCTCTCTCGCCAGTTCACCACCGACAACACGGGTACCGAGAAGCCATTGTGCCATCCACCTGCATCGTTGCCGCCGTCACCTGGGAGATCGAGTCCCGTATCCGCCAGGCTCAGCAGAACCAGCCTGACCTGGGTAACAGTCCTAGTAATGCTCTGTTTGTCCCAGATTGTGTTTGCTCTGATGTTCTTCAGTGGGGCCATTCTACCCACCTCACCTGTCACCCTGGTATGAACCGGACCCTCGCCTTCCTGCGTCAGCGCTTTTGGTGGCCCACCATGGAGAGAGATGTCCGGGAGTTTCTCAGCCTGTTCGGTTTGTTCCCGGAATAAAACCTCCACTAAACCCACTTCCGGTCTGCTCCGCCCTCTTCCCATACCCAGTCGCCCCTGGTCACACATAGCTCTGGACTTCATCACTGGCCTTCCCCCATCTAACGGTAACTCATTATCCTCACCATTATTGACAGGTTTTCCAAAATGGCTCATTTCATTCCCCTCTCCAAGCTCCCGTACTCCAGGGAGAATGCGGACCTGTTAGTAACCCATGTGTTTCGTCTGCATGGCATCCCCACTGACATCGTTTCCGACAGAGGACCCCAGTTTACCTCCCAGGTATGGAGATCCTTCTGTTCAGCTCTTGGTATCAATGTCAGTCTTTCTTCTGGATATCACCCCCAGACCAACGGCCAGACCAAACGAGACAACCAAGAGATGGAGACTGCCCTACGCTGCGTGACTTTTGCTAACACTTCCTCCTGGACCGCTCAGCTACCCTGGGTTGAATATGCCCACAACACCCTCACCAACGCCTCGTCAGGTATGTCACCCTTCGAGTGTGCTCTGGGTTATCAACCCTCCTTGTTCCCCACCCAAGAGGTTGAGGTTGCGGTTCCTTCTGTCCAGGACCATCTGCACCGTTGTCACCGTACCTGGAGGAAGGCCCGGACTGCCCTTCTTCGTGCCTCCGACAGGACCCAGTCCCAAGCCAACCGTCGACGGGCCTCAGCTCCAGCCTACACCCTGGGTCAAAAGGTATGGCTCTCATCGAAGGACCTGCCATTGAAGGTGGCATCGAAAAAAAATCCCCCCCCCCGAGTCATTGGTCCCTTTGAGATTGATCATTGGTCCCTTTAACCCCTCTGCGGTGCGCCTGAAACTCCCAGCCTCTCTCAGGATCCATCCTACCTTCCACGTATCCCTAATTAAACCTGTCTCCTCCAGTCCCCTGTCTCCTCCTGCAGCAGCTCCTCCACCCCCTTGGCTCATCGATGACCATCCTGCCTATACTGTCCGGCGGCTTCTAGACGTGCGCCGTCATGTCTTGCGGTACCTGGTGGACTGGGAGGGATACAGGCCTGAGGAGCGCTGCTGGGGGCCCCGCCGTCACATTCTGGACCCCTCCCTCTTATGGGATTTCCCCTGACCTGCACTCCATCTTCCCCCTGTGTTTCAATAAATACCTTGGTTACTTCATCCCAGTCTCCTCGTCTGAGTCTGCTCTTGGGTTCCACTCCGCGTAACAGTGAATTAAAATGTGCGGCCAGATTCTCTCTCTGTGCTTTGGCTCCAACAATAAGTACCTCGGTCTTGTCTTGATTTAGCTGGAGGACGTTGTGCGCCATTCAAGTATTTAAAACACTAATACAGTCTAATAATTTATCCATGGAGCTAAAATCCTCTGGTGACACAGAAATGTAAAGTTGTGTATAGTCTGCGTAGCAGTGAAAATCAATGCTGTGCTTACTGATAACACTGCCAAGGGGTAACATATATAAACTGAACAGTACCGGACCCAAAATCGAACCTTGTGGAATGCCACATGTGATATGTATTTTCTCTGAGTAATGTTCACCAAGGGTGACAAAAAACTCTCAACCAGTTAAATGGGTCCTTAACCAATTTAGAACTGGACCAGAGAGGCCAACCCACCTCTCCAGTCTGTCCAGAAGGACATCATGGTCAACGGTGTCGAATGCAGCACTTAAATCCAAGGACAGAGAGCTGTTTGGCATCTGTGTTAGCTCTAAGATAATTTACCACTTTAACTAAGGCTGTCTCTGTGCTGTGGTGGGCCCGGAAACCAGATTGGAATTTTTAAAAAATACAGTTGGCACTTTTCTTCAGAAGGGGTTTCACCACAGCAGTTTTTAGTGCAGTGGGGAAAGTGCCTGTGAACAGGGAGTGATTAACAATAGCTTGCACTTCTTCAGATATGCAATTAAAAACTGTTTTGAAGGTGGTGGGGATAGGATCGAGAAGGCAGGTAGAAGGCTTAAGTTGTGATATCACTTTCCTGAGCATGTCTGTGTCAACCAGGGGAAAATAAATCCATAGTGCCTTTGCGTGGTAGGCTAGGACACATATCATCAAACCAAAAAGGGTTCTCCTATGTGGACAGCCGAAGAACCCTTTTGGAACCCGTTTTTCTAAGAGTGCATGTCAGAGCATAGTGCGCCAGCCAGGGCAGTTGGTTAAATGACAAACCAATTATTCTAGGAAGCAGGCAAAGTCACATTCCTAGGTGTATCAAACATTTGAGGTTGGTGTAGTGAGTAGGCTGTTGTCTCCAACTACCGCCCTGTAGGCTGGGACTCACTAGGAGGTGCTATCCTGGTTGCTGTCTCTGTTCAGCTATTTTGTACTCTGTGTCCTTGAAAGGAGTGGAATGTTAGCTAAAACGACTAGTACAGGGAGGGGCAGGTTCTGGGACATTTCCTCTCCGTCTAATGCTCATAGTATTATTATGTCTCCATTGGGAGGGGCAGGAAGTAGGCCTAATTATCAGCACTAGACTAAATGGGAGGGAGGGTACCCTGGGATACTGTGTGAACCAACTAGAAAGCCCACTGTCTGTTGTTGCCAACCCCATACTGTGTGGCCTATATTGACCCACATGTTGTGCTTCTGTCAACAAGCCCATATTTCCATTGTTATTGACTTGCTAAGGCTGCAGGTAGACTCCGATACATGTCATTCTGAAAAGCAAAGGGGAATTCAGTTTACTGGAACAATCCAGGTGAAGTGCTGACAGGAAAACTCATTAAAGAAATTTACATTTCACTTGCAACTCCCTTGTTAAATAACTTCACAGCTACAGAACAGAGCATTTTGTTCAGTTGGACCTTATGACGTCTAAATGTGACATCGTTGGGTGGGGTGATACTCTATACAGAGTGCCAGGATGTATTTGGCAATTGCTTAATATTTGTGTAGTTAAAATGACATAGGCCTAAGTGTCTCAACCCTAACCCCAGGCAATTCAGCAACATTGAGTGCCTTTTTGATGGATCTTCAGACATAGTCTCGGTGTTTCAGTGTAAATCAAATTAATGATGGACCGATGACGCACTTTACAATGACTCCAATGGAAATTCACTATCATTACTGTTCCTCTCTGCTTTTGTATGTATAATCAAATGGTCTCATGATAGAGGGTAATAAAACACAGTTTATATTGACACTGGCACTGAGCCATCTGAATGTGATGACCTACAGCATAGGCCTATGCCTGGATAAAATGAATGAAAGCAAACTGAATAGTAACTGATGGTAAAATGTAGTTTGATATGTTATGTTCTAATAAAACTGCCCAAAAATCCCTGCTATGCATATTTGTCACCACTAGTACATCTACATTATTTTAACTACAGTGTAGACCTAGATGTCAACAGTTTGTTGTTGGCATGGCATAGTGTGGCATGTTGGTGATTGGGTTCACACAGTGCCACTTGATAAGGTTTAGTAGCTTCAGTGAGTATGTGGCCGGGTTAAGAACCTCATGGGGTTAAAAATCTTACTCCTCTTCGATCCCTGTGGAGCATAAGGCCACAAGAAGACCCCCGCCATATGCCGGACGCTCCTTTGCAGTTTAAAGATTTAGCATGAATCAAAGGCTAATAATAGGCTCTCCTTTGCTCACCGCTTGAGCTTTGGCTATGGCTTTGTCAGTGTATCCATCTATTGGATAAGGGCACATAGAGGCTAAATAGAGAGACAGTATTGGTGATGTAATAATCCTGCCTGGAAGCTGCTGGCTGGTGTACTATTGTCCCTCCTGTACATTGATATACTGTACTGTATTAGAGATGTGTAACAGGATGCCTGTTTGTTGTAGAACTCTACCATGATATCACTGATCAAATGTCACTGCTAAGAAAAGACATGGCTTAAAAACATTTAGTAAGTGTATGTAACATGTCCTAGTCTTTAACCATGGGCTGTAATAGAGAAATACCACAATTTACGCTAGGGAAGCTCTGCTGAATGGAGCATCATGATGATGTAATGATTTTTGCCTCAAGCGTTAAAACTTAGTCTCTCCTTCCTTATTTTTTTCAGTTACTTCCCCATCTGGACCCATCTGTGACTTCCAACCAATTAGCAGAGGCCCCCTGAACCCCTGGCACCTGTCCCTTTGCCATGCCGAAGAGTGACACGTGGCCGGGCGGCGTTGCCATGGAATCCTTGATCAGTATGGACAGCACTGGGAGCTGTGACAGTGTGGTTAGCATGAACTCTGGCTTTGTGAGTGCTGCCATATCCCTAGCCTTGCCCCTTTTCCCACCAACTCTAATTAGCACTGGCTAACCAGGAAAATATTTGAGACCCTGATTTCACCGGTTTCTACTTTATTTTGTTTATGTGCTGCACTGCTGCCTTTGTGGTAAACACTGAGGGATACTTTAGAAAGGATCTAAAGGACAACATGTCAAACATTGAAAGAGGGCCTTTCTCACTCCCATCTTGGATTTAATATTGACTATTATAAATTGGCATGTTCAATCAATCAAATGTATTTTAAAAAGCTATTTCTACATCAGCAGTTGTCATAAAGTGATTTACAGAAACCCAGCCTAAAACCCCAAAGAGCAAGCAATGCAGATGCAGAAGCACAGTGGCTAGGAAGAACTCCCTAGAATGCAGTGTACAGTAGATAGGGTTCAGAGCCACTGTCTCCCAATTATAAGTGTCAGTGGGCTGCTGGGCTTGTTTCATGTTGTGGGTGAGAGATTCAGATGTTTGTTCAGAGAGGGGCCTTTGAGGGGCTTCACAGAATGAAAGTGAAATAAGAGAGCCACAGAGACTGCTTTGAGGATGATCAGAACCTTGTCTGTTTAGTTCAGAGCTGTTCAGAGGCCCCTCACTGAAATCCACTGCAATACATTCCTCTGGCAACGCAGTATAGGATAAAAGCTAGCTGGGAGCAGTGCTGTGGTAAATTGTCATTCCATCGGTGCTGTGTGAAAGGTAAATGTAATTTTGATCCGCTCTGTGTCTCCAGTCTCACTGGGCCTCAATGTAATGTTCAGCCTAGCTGAAAGTAACAGAGAGACTGAAGAAACACTGACTATTAACAACTGAAAACCAAGGCAAAATAGTTTGAAGGCCTCACCTAACGTTATACAAGGATATAGTGTACACAGATATTCCTGGCATACATCTCCACATAGCTATGTAATCTTGACTAAAGGGTAGCACTTGATTGCATTGTTATCTTTATTCTGAATCTGTTTGTTCTCTACATTTGCAGTTTGTCTACGTTTCCATGTTTCTTCTTTGTGTTAATTACGTGTGTTTGTGTGTGTGTGTGTGTGTGGGGGGGGGGGGGGGGCAGAGTGATGACAGTCTGGAGCACCTCTCTGCTGAGGAGCGTGCGTGCCTCATGTTTCTGGAGTCCACCATTGAGTCCCTGGAGATGGAGGAGGACAGTGGCCTGTCCAATGATGAGCCAGACCCCAGCAGCCTGGCAGCCAAACATGGCCACCTCTCTATGGGACAGACCAGACTGGAGGGTGATAGTTTGTTCATATCTATGTAGTTGTTTTATCAGCAATGTATCATGCAAGAGACTAACAGGCTTAGGAACTTGTGGGAATTTGACAGTAAAATAACTCTGCTGTTTCTGCTTGCCTTCTAGATATGTCAGAACTGCAGCATGCTGACTCAGGAAGGGATCAGAAGTCCTTTCTGAACTGCATAGTGCCTACACCACTTCTACTGGCAAATAGCCATGCCAGGATCCAGTTCAAAGCCCCAGCTGCTGCCACCCAACCCACTGCTCCAGCTGCAGCAATTGAGCCCAGAGTCCCAGCCCCAGTAGTAGCAACCCAGCTCAGTACCACAGGGGCATTTACTGATCTAAAACCTCCAGGGGTAGTCACTGAACCCACAGTCTCAGAGGTAGTCACAGACCCTAAAGCTCCAGAGATAGCAACTGTGCCTAAGTCCTCAGAGTTGGCCACTATCACAAAAGTTCCGGAGTTGTCCACTGAGTCTAAAACCCCAGAGTTAGCTGCAGACCCGAAAGCTTCTGACTCTGCCTCGGACACAACCTGTTCCTCAGCCACCTCAGATTTACCTACAGATGATTCTGTGGACAACATGCCTAAAGGAGTCTCTGTAGACAGCAAGTCTGCAAAGCGTCAATCTAAAGTTCACTCTGAGCTGGATCTGAAGCTGATTCCCCCTCCCTCAGACTTCAGGGATGATGAGCCAGAGGAGGAGAGTGATCCTCCAGTGCCTGCAGAACTCAGAGGTCCACTAACCTACAGTGAGCTGGAGCAACTACACAGGAGAGCTCCACCAGCCTCCCCTGGATCCCAACAGGCACCACCTTCTAAACCTCCTGTTGATCTGCCTGTACCTGTTATTACCAACTCACCACCCTCCCACTCAGAGGCCCTAACCATCCCCATTCCTAAGGCCCTGGAAACAAAGAACCCACCTGCCGTGGCCCCTAAGCCCAAGAGGCTTCCCTCCAACATCATCCTGAAGTCCCACAAGTCAGATAGTCACCCAGGCCCCCCTCTCCCCTCGCCCATTGACAGGTCGATGATTGACCCCCAGAAGGTACGCTTGGAGGCCCTACGGAAGCTCGGGCTCCTGAAGGGTGAAGATGGAGACTCAGGCCCTGTAGTTTCACCCAAATCCCGGAAGTCATGGGCACCCACTCCCTCTCCTCGCAGCCCGGCTGCCACCCAGACCCAAGCCCCAGCCCAAATCCCAACTCCTTCCCCAGCCACTACCCCTGCCCCAGTCCCAGCCACTATCCATACCCCAATCCCAGTGCCTGATGCAGTCGCTGCCCCAGCCCTAGTCCCAGACCCAGTTCCAGTGACTACCCCAGTACCAGCCCGAGCCACTACCCTTGCTCCAGTTCCAGCCCCAATCCAATTCAGTGACAATGCCAAAGCTCTGCCCTCGCCCCTTGCAACCCCTCCTTCACCACCCAAGCATATTCTCCCTCCCGGAGGGGTCAAATCAGCCACTCTGGAGCGCTCCGGCATGGGTCTGAGCAGCTACATGGGCAGCAATGCTTCCCTCAGGGCAAACCGGGATCCCAGTGTCCCTTTGCCCCCCGGCGACCAGCGTAAGTCTAGGCCCCGCCCTGCCTCCCTAGGAACTAGGAAAGACTTCATGAATGTTCAGGGTGAGGCCTGCCACCCCCAGTCAGGTCATGGGGAGTCTCAGAACAAGCTGCCCCGCTCCCATGGTATCAGTGTGCTGATCTGCCCCAACAGCAAGAGTGGAGAGGACCGACGGGAGGCCCTGAAGAAGCTAGGACTGCTGAGCGACTGAGGGAAGGGAGAGGGGAAATGGAACTGCACCATTATGGAATCCATATGAGGGGTGAGGTCTGAGGAGGAGGAATGTTCTTAATATGGATTCTAGTTTTTAGTCACTGGGACACTGAAACTTATCGGAAGATTACTCTCTCCATAAGGCCTTATTTGAAGCAACATGCAGAGAGCACTATTTGATTGATGAAGGAGTGTCTTCTTGCCTTCGTACTGCACAGAAATGCTGTATGTACCCCAAGACTGCCTTTCATGAATATCATGATTACAGTATCATACTACTATGAGATACTGCACTAACTACAGTTTGCAGTACACTGAGTATGTACATTCCTTGTAAAATATGTTAGGCTGTTTTTGAATCGCATGACATATTCAGTAATTTGATCATTGTCTATTTTCTAAATTAAATATAATAAACTGCATGTAGGGATGTTTGTGTGTAATTAACTTGTACGCTATATATACAAAGGTATGTGGACACCCCTTCAAATTAGTGGTTTCAGCTATTTCAGCCACACCCGTTGCTGACAGGTGTATAAAATCTAGCACACAGCCATGCAATCGCCATAGACAAACATTGATAGTAGAATGGCCTTACTGAAGAGCTCAGTGACTTTCAACGTTATACGATGCCACCTTTCCAACTAGTCAGTTCGTAACATTTCTGCCCTGCTAGAGCTGCCCCGGTCAACTGTAAGTGCTGTTATTGTGAAGTTGAAACGTCTAGGACCAACAACGGCTCAGCCGCGAAGTGGTAGACCACACAAGCTCACAGAATGGGACCACCGAGTGTGTCTGTCCTCGGTTGCAACACTCACTACCGAGTTCCAAACTGCCTCTGGAAGCAACGTCAGCACAATAACTGTTAGTCGGGAGCTTCATGAAATGGGTTTCCATGGCCGAGCAGCCGCACACAAGCCTTAGATCACCATGCGCAATGCCAAACGTCTGCTTGAGTGGTGTAAAGCTTGCCACCATTTGACTCTGGAGCAGAGGAAACGCGTTCTCTGGAGTGATTAATCACTCTTCACCATCTGGCAGTCCGACGAATTTGGGTTTGGCTGATGCCAGGAGAACGCTACTTGCCTGAATGCATAGTGCCAACTGTAAAGTTTGATGGAGGAATAATGGTCTGGGGCTGTTTTTCATGGTTCGGGCTAGGCCCCTTAGTTCCAGTGAAGGGAAATCTTAACGCTACAGCATACAATGACATTCTAGATGATTCTGTGCTTCCAACTTTGAGGCAACAGTTTGGGGAAGGCCCTTTCCTGTTTCAGCATGACAATGCCGCCGTGCACAAAGCGAGGTCCATATAGAAATGGTTTGTCAAGATCGGTGTGGAATTGTCATGACCACAACCCCATCGAACAGCATTGTGATGAATTGGAATGCCAACTGCGAGCCAGGCCTAAACGCTCAACATCAGTGCCCAACCTCACTAATGCTCTTGTTGCTGAATGAAAGCAAGTCCCCGCAGCAATGTTCCAAAATCTAGTGGAAAGCCTTCCCAGAAGAGTGGAGGCTGTTATAGCAGCAAAGGGGGGACCAACTCCATATTAATGGCCATGATTTTGGAATGAGATGTTCGACAAGCAAGTGTCCACATACTTTTGGTAATGTAGTGAATGTCATGCTCTTATGAAGAACAATACACAACCCTTCAAGCTGTGTTTTCAACTGGAGAAAAAACCTGATGGTATTTTTACAGTTAGGGATGTGCCTTTATAACTTCTCCTTTCACATATCCTTGATAGCATTGTTTGAACTTCATTAACTAAAGTTCCTCTAATTCCTCAATTTTTTTGGAACCATGGCAACCAGTAAAAAAATTATCTGATTTGCAATTTGACTGACTCAGTTCAGTGTTTCAAATTAATTTGTTTGGTGTAGTGATTGGCAGTTGTAAAGGAACCAAATTATAAGGTGTACTAATGTACTACTACATAGCCTACAGTACAGTAGATAGAAGCTTCAGTAGCCAGCCAGTCAGTGATAGAAATCTGAAACGTGGTTTACGTGTTTTTAGGTGTGACGCACAAAATGAAGAAGTGTAGCATTTATAATTGAATTGGCTCATTAAGGCCTAGATTTAATCAGATCAAGCATTAACCAGCGATAGCCGACACCCGCATAGTTGATGTTTTGGCAGTGACGGTGTAACAGCGTTGGAGCTATCAGATCAGTGAGCAGCTGCTCTTGATCATTGTCACGAAGCCACACCCGTCCCACTCGCGTTAGAAGTTTAGAACGAGAAAGTGTAGGCTATATAGAAATAATGACGCTCAAATTGAAAATTATGAAACAAAATAATGAGGATTTCTATCAGCCTAATCGGAGGTGTAGATTACATCTCACATTCCAGTTTTGTAAATAAGGCTGCATGGGATTTATCTTAATGCGACTCCGTGCAGCCAATGGCAATGTCCGCTTTAGGTAATATGCCCGGAGCTGCTTGTGGACAGCTCTAACGCAGTTCCACCTCCGACACTGTCAAAACATCAGCTATGCAGATGTAGGCTAAAGCGGATCTGATTATATCGGGCCCTAAGTGTTACCAATGGCAGGACTTTCTAAACCATGTCAATTGTTTGTTTTGTAAAGAGAGAATAAACCTTGATACCCTCTGTATATGACCTCTTCAATTTATACAACACTTTTAACATTATGAGTGGGGTATAATGCTTTTAATACTATGAAATGGTTGGTCCAATGGATTTTAGTTGTGAAAACAAAAGGTTAATTGTAGGTTAAAGACAGAATAACACATTGTTGATGCGTGCCCTTCAAAGCAGAAGTTATGTTTGTCTATTTATCTGTCAGCTGCATTGGGCTCTGCCTACTGTGACGTTAGGAGTGTCCCCAATACAGGCCCTGGTTTGTCATGTCAACACGTACGCGGTCAACAAATTGGTGTCACAGCTGCAGTGTCAGCCATTTTATCTGATGACACAAAACTGGAGGAACCTGTTTTGGATTAAATTGATGCTCAAATGATTTTCTTTCAAGGGTGTGTCAGAAAGACCAGTACACAAACCTACTACACAAAATAGTCCCTGACACACCCCTTATTTTGCTCAAATTGTTTTTAAGAGATGGTTATTGTCTAGCCCCGTTTATACCTGGTGCTAACATGGGTCCTTTGTTCTGATTGTGCCCACATTTCCAGAAATGTGTTGTCTACACATGGTATTTTAAATGTGTCTGTTATCTGTCCGCTGTGTCTGCATTGTGACCAGATTTCCTGGTCCCTTCCTTTAGGCAAATTATTTCACAGCTATTCTTTCAAAATAATATGTATGTATTTATTTTAAGACACATATTGATGTAATCAGTCAATGGTGCCACCTGTCAATGATTTTAGAGAGCGGAATAATTATGATTTAAATGGTTTCTCTGTCCAGAGCTGTCTACACAATGCGTGTCTGACTAACTCTGGAGGTGGTTACGATGATCTAATCACAATCAGATCAGATCATGTGTCTTTTGATTGTCTACACCTGTCTAAAAATGCAAGTTAGAACCAGGTATAAACGGCTTCTGAGATTTCCTCCTTAGTCTCATAAACAAGAAAATGGCTACTTTGACATCAAATAATATTAGACATTAAACTCAATTACAGTATGTTTATTTTGATGTGTTTTTTGACAGAAACAAGCTCATAATCTTGTTTCATTTCATCTCTGTACATACTTTATTTTTATTTTTTTACAGTTGATAAAGTTACATGTACACTACTGTTCAAAAGTTTGGGGTCACTTAGAAATGTCCTTGTTTTCCATGAAAACATACATGAAATGAGTTTGAATAGGAAATATAGCTAAATGCACAGGAAATATAGTCATTGACAAGGTTAGAAATAATGATTTTTAATAGAAATAATAATTGTGTCCTTCAAACTTTGCTTTCGTCAAAGAATCCTCCATTTGCAGCAATTACAGCCTTGCAGACCTTTGGCATTCTAGTTGTCAATTTGTTGAGGTAATCTGAAGAGATTTCACCCCATGCTTCCTGAAGCACCTCCCACATTTGGATTGGCTTGATGGGCACTTCTTACGTACCATACGGTCAAGCTGCTCCCAAAACAGCTCAATAGGGTTGAGATCCGGTGACTGTGCTGGCCACTCCATTATAGACAGAATACCAGCTGACTGCTTCTTCCCTAAATAGTTCTTGCATAGTTTGGAGCTGTGTTTTGGGTCATTGTCCTGTTGTAGGAGGAAATTGGCTCCAATCAAGCGCCGTCCACAGGGTATGGCATGGCGTTGCAAAATGGAGTGATAGCCTTCCTTCTTCAAGATCCCTTTTACTCTGTACAAATCTCCCACTTTACCACCACCAAAGCACCCCCAGACCATCACATTGCCTCCACCATGCTTGACAGATGGCATCAAGCACTCCTCCAGCATCTTTTCATTTGGTCTGCGTCTCACAAATGTTCTTCTTTGTGATCCGAACACCTCAAACTTCGATTAGTCTGTCCATAACACTTTTTTCCAATCTTCCTCTGTCCAGTGTCTGTGTTCTTTTGCCCATCTTAATCTTTTATTTTTATTGGCCCGTCTGAGATATGGCTTTTTCTTTGCAACTCTGCCTAGAAGGTCAGCATCCCAGAGTCGCCTCTTCACTGTTGACGTTGAGACTGGTGTTTTGCGGGTACTATTTAATGAAGCTGCCAGTTGAGGACCTGTGAGGCGTCTGTTTCTCAAACTAGACACTAATGTATTTGTCCTCTTGCTCAGTTGTGCACCAGGGCCTCCCACTCCTCTTTCTATTCTGGTTTGAGCCAGTTTGCGCTGTTCTGTGAAGGGAGTAGTACACAGCGTTGTACGAGATCTTCAGTTTCTTGGCAATTTCTCGCATGGAATAGCCTTCATTTCTCAGAACAAGAATAGACTGACGAGTTTCAGAAGAAAGTTATTTGTTTCTGGCCATTTTGAATCTGTAATCGAACCCACAATTGCTGATACTCCAGATACTCAACTAGTCTCAAGAAGGCCAGTTTGATTGCTTCTTTAATCAGCACAACAGTTTTCAGCTGTGCTAACATAATTTCAAAAGGGTTTTCTAATGATCAATTAGCCTTTTTAAAATGATAAACTTGGATTAGCAAACACAACGTGCCATTGGAACACATGACTGATGGTTGCTGATAATGGGCCTCTGTACACCTATGTAGATATTCCATTAAAAGTCAGCCGTTTCCAGCTACAATAGCCATTTACAACATTAATGTCTACACTGTATTTCTGATCAATTTGATGTTATTTTAATGGACAGAAAAATTGCTTTTCTTTCGAAAACAAATACATTTCTAAGTGACCCCAAACATTTGAACGGTAGTGTACGTGTGCATCTTTATGGGTTGAACGCAGTAGGCGAGCATTTAGAGAACAAACGAGCGCTACAAGAAATGTAAGCACACCAATTCCATTCATTTAAAAAGACAATACAAAATCCAGACATTTTTACATGAGCAATAACAATTTTCAAGTGCAAATACCATTATCAACTCTATGATCCATCATAGCAAACTCATGTAAAAAAAAACGAACAAAAAAACAAAACCATCTGATGTGTTCAGGCTGCAGGGACAGAGGGATGAAGAGAGGGGATGGTGAGTTGGGACGGGTGGGAGCAGTGAGCGCTATGGACTGCTGCTATTGACATCGAAAATGTTTTTTAAAAATAGGGTGGTATAAATCCTAATGGCAACTTAAAACAACCATAAATGTAGCTAGGCTTTTTGTTTTGTTTTTTACATTCAAAAGAATACAGATATGGCAGATATTCTGTGTGATGTGTATTAAACAGTTCCTTCTGACTATGTGGTCTGCATGGCTAGGCCACGCTTGTCTTACAATGTAGGAATGTGGTCAAAATCCCTTTATCTTACCCAGAAGCACCTGTGCTTCCAACTATCTAAAGGTAGTGTGCAGTAGCTTTTACTGTTTACACTGTTTATTTTCTCTTTTATTTACAACAAAAAATTAAAAATAAAATAAAAACAGAATTTCCAAGGGAAATCCATATGATATTTAAGAGCAGTAGCTCTGTTTATTTTTCTTTAACAAAGGTTTTGAGTGTATTAGGATTACTTGTTGTCATTAGCTTTTACATTGACAATGCAATTGTCAGCAATAATTCAATTGTAATAGTATTGTATTGATCAACTATATTAGTTTTTCAACATTATTGTAGTGGGATGCTGAATATAAAGTAACTTCATTCACAACCCTAATCCAGTCACTAAAATGTTTTAATTAGTCCAAGAAAAGACAATGCTTTGTTATGTTTTGACAGGTTTCAACATTGTTTTTTTGTATTTCTCTGGACACAGAGAGAGGAGTAACACAATGGAGACTTCATTCATTGCAATATATAACAAAGGTAGGATGACAGGCTCTAGATCTAGTTCACAAGATAATAACTTGGCCTGCCGTGCGGGCAGTCTTTGGAAGAGCTAGTCTTATTGGGACAGAATCTGACATGGGGCATTTGGGAAAAAGGAGGCTGGTGGGGGGGGGGTCTTTGGGTTTGGGAGAGGGTGAAGAGGACATGGCCGGAAAATACTTTGGGGATCCTGTTCCAAGATAATTTAGATTAAAAAGGATTCAAACCGTGTCTATTTTTTTTCCATTATTTACAAGATTGAAAGAAAAACATTACAATCAGTTGGTAGTCCATGGATGGAGAGGCAAATGTGATGTGACTATCAACTTACATGAGGACAGGCGGTATAATTATATTTATACTTATGATGCATCTCTCTAAACACTCAACTTTCTTTTATATTAATGCAATGGACTATTAGTGTGATGCGAGGACAGAAAGGACTTGAGATTGAATAATTAAAGTGACCTTTTTAAAAGAAGCAGCAAACATATGTCCCTCAAAGACAACTCTCTCACAGAGTTGTGTCCAATAAAGACATTTTCTGTATCACAGAGCCTTGTCCTTTAATTAAGACGTCTCTCTGTCTCTCACTCACCAGTCATGGACCATAGAGACATTTCTCTGTCTCCTGTGACTCTCACAAATCTAGTTTTCTATTTCTTTTCCAAAATGTCCATCACCTTCTGGGAGAAAAATGATAAACTACTATTTATACACTTTGTTAAGTTAACTTGGATATAGAATAACAGAAAATATCTGAAGGTAGGTAACAGACAGTTATACAATCTGGACAGAAGAAAAAAACCTAGAATAACTGTTTTAACAGTAATACCTTAATAAGAAGTTGCTCTAAGAGCTCAGATATAGTAAGTCTTTGAATGTTGTGGAATGTAACTATGACATGAAACTGACAGGTCCTTCTCCTTGAGGATTGCTCATGGAGGATATAGATGTACAAAAGCTTATACATTTATCAAAACAGACTCATCCTGGCATGGTAAGAGTTAAAGCTGGAACTCAAGTGAAAGACTATATATTAAAGCACGTTTACGATAACCCTGTTCCAGCTCAAAACAAATGTGACAAACATATTGCCCTTGTAATATCCTTCTTCCTGTTTGAAATAAATGCCTCTACCATTGTCCATTTTGTCAACAAACAGACAACATGCGTCATCTGAAATACACACACATCCTTCTCATTAGGGATTGCTGTGAAAATGACAGACAAGGCCATCTATGCTATATGATAATAGAAACAAGAATGACGACAACAACAAAGAACGACACAAACATATTGGAGTCGTGATAAATATTCAGAAAGAAGAGATGAGCAAGAAAGCCTGTACTGTACTTTGACTCAAGTTGGTTGGCTTCAGAGACAGCATGGTTTTGGAGAAAATTAAAGGGTATAAAACTAAATACTGCAAAACAGATTAAGTTCGACATATGAGACTGCATAGTGAAGTGTGTCGTCAAGCCTACAGTATGAAAAAATAGAAGAAGAAAAAAAAATGTTATTTTTGTCAACTTGTTATAAGTCCTGTGAGAGTTTGGTGTTTGGCCTGTAAGAGGGGGGTGGGGTCTGGTCCTTCAGGGGCGGGGTTTGATGTGGAGACTACTTATATGGTCGCAAGAACGCAGAGACTTTGCTGCTTATGAGGCGCAAGAAGGAGCGCGGCAGCATCTCGCTGAACTCCCGAGGGGTGTACTTGAAGTAGTTGTTTGGGTGGGCCAGCACGTCGAAGAGAGTTTTAATCAGCTTTTTATCCTGATAGGAAGAAGAGAACAACACAGCCCACTTTACTGACAAGTATTCAAGTATTGAAAAGTATTTATTCAGACAATACCTGACTTGAACATGAATATGACCCACTGAGGGATGCAGTAGTATGTATCTTAGCAGCAGGCACTAACCTTTAGGATTTCTTGATGGTTTTCAGAGGAATAGAGTCTTCCATCTCTGACAATGTCCTCTACAAGCTGTTCATAATCCTCTGTGAATGCACAAAAACACGATACAATAAACACCTCAGAATCCGAAGACTTGCCCCCTCTGTTTCGTCAGTGAATGTCTGTGTGGTGGGTGAGAGTTTACCGTCATAGGTGACATAGGGGATCTGGAAGCCTCGGGCACTGTTAGCCTCGTTGGACTTGAAGTTGATCCAGAGTCTGCGGGAGCGGGCGGTGAAGGCTATAGGTCGCTCATACGTCTGACACGTCTCATAGGTTGTGATGGACGTGGCTGACCCTGGAAGAACAGACGAGAGACAGAGAAGATTGACAAAATACTTTGCACATAGGGTATGCAGGCACTCAATCTCAATCTGCTCTTATGATAATTTCCTGAACTTGAAAGCTTCTCAAGTAGACGCCTTAAAAACTAAAACCTTAAAATTGAACTATGTATAGTACAGTATTTGTTGTTTGAGAATGTTCCGTGTTTATTGAAACCTAGATCCAATCTCTATAGAGTGGATTGATATTGTGGAACACCACACTGGGTTGAGAGGAGGCTGGTGACGGGAGGACAGCTCATAATAATGGCTGGAATGTAGTGAATGGAATTATATTAAACACATGGGCTGGGTTATATGAGAGGTGCTTACAATTCTTCCTCATAACCAGTACGTCTCCACACTCGTCCTCTGAGGGCAGGAAGATCTCAGGCACCACCATGAGAATCTTGCGCTTGTTGGGTGGGTTGATGTTCCAGATGCATTCCACATTAGCTGGGTAGTTCCCAGGGTAGTTGGGCGACTCAATGTAACCTGTGAACTCACCCATCTCTCCTCCGCATTCTCGGTCTAACGTACACACACACGCATACACAATATAATACACGTTATTAGTGAATCCATCTGGAGTTTTGGAAAGAAAAAATCCATATTTCTATTTGGCTGGATAGATCAAATAAAAAATTCAATTTGTTAAGTGTGGACCAATTTCCTTTAGGGCAATTTATGCAACCTGTATTTTGAATTTAATATTCATAGAAAAGGTTTGCAAATTAAGGCTCAAGGCTACATTTTTTGAAAGTCCAAAGGGAAAGTTTTTCTGTCAGAAAATGCATTCTGTATGCAGATAGCAGGTTTATACAATCAGGAACTTACTCTTGCACTGAGAGACACTGGTGGCACCATCAAAGTCTGTAGTGGTGTTACCAGGACAGGTGATGCAGTAGTTCTGTCTGAACTCTGTCTGGTAGCTGCCCAAAGGGCAACGAATACAGCGGTGCACCGTAGTGTTGTAGTAGTGGCCAGGGGAGCACTGAACTGCAGAGAGGAGAGGGACACACACATATTCACTCTTACAAACCAAATCTGAGGTGAAATAATATTGAATCAATGGCACAGATGTGAGGATAATATGAACTGACCTTTGACCTCACAGTCATGGAAGGAGCTGGCCCCCTCCCGCTTGGTGCTCAGCCCCCCTCCGCAGGGGAAGCACAGGGTCCGTCCCAGGTCAGGCTGGTAGGAGCCAAACAGGCATGGCTGGCATGGCTGAAACCCATCACTGGAGAAGTAGCCAGTTGGGCACTGACCTTGATGTAGACAACAGTAACAAGACACTTTCAGTCAGATAGAGAAGTACAGTACACTGTGCTACACTTCACTGAATGGATAATTAGTGCACTCTGCCATCAGGGGTGTGTATGTACCTGCGCAGGAGGAGATGTTGCGAGCCCCGGCAGGTCCATGCCCATCACTGCCTGGGCACAGGTCACAGGCCAGCTGCCCCTCCCTCTCCTGGAAGGTGCCAGGTGGGCACTGGACACAGCGCTCCTGTTCCCCATGGTAGTAAGATCCCGGCAAACATCTGACTGAGAGAATAGCCAGGGGGTCTGGTGAGAGAGCTATACAGTACAGTACACACACTGACACCAAACACTCTTGACTCCAAACTAACACACCAACATCTGGAGATGTTTTTCTATTCAGTACATGAGACTCTAAGAATACATAAGTACACACGAGTCATAAATAGTAATGAGAACTGATGTCAGCTTATGGTTTGTGTCATCACAGGGCCTTGACTGTTTATGCCATCTGTAATATAATAAAATGTTCGTACAGAGTCATGGTCTACATGGTAACTGGTGACAGAGAAAGATGGCTGCCAAACTGGTCTTTCTTACCACATCGTCCGCTGTCCTTCTCCCATCCTGGACCACAGTTCTCGTGGCCTGAGTCGACCTGGGGCAGCTTCTGGGCCACCTCGTACTCCAGCCCAGCCACACGTATCAGGAAACGCTCCTGGTTGATCGACTTCTTCAGGGCCTTGATGTATGTCTTCACCTGCTTCTCCATGCGCTGGCGCAGGCAACTCAGGTTACAGCTCCCTATGGGGGAGAAGGGACAGTACATATGACCAGATCAATCAATGAATCAATGAATTCCTTAAGCAATCAAAAAATGAATCAATCAGTCAATCACAGTGGCAAGGAGGTATATCAAAGCGGACATCTTGTAAATCTCAGTACTGGTGTCCAGACTGATTGACCTGTGGTGTCTCCTGGCTTGACCTCCGCCTCGAGCTCCAGGGTGATGCGTGTCACTTCTTTGTTGGTGGGGTTACGGGCACGACGCCCTTTGGCCTTCTTGGAGGAGTCACATTTGAGGTTGACAAACGTAACCAGGCAGTTACTGCAGGGCTGTCCACTTCCTAGGGGCACATTATTGTAAAACAACATGGTAAATTACTGGGTGTCAACATCAATGCTTGGTCTTTTATGGGTTAGAGTTGGGGTGGTAGCATTGGTCTGTTAGCTGCATATGTTAGACAGATTACTGGCTTCATTGCACATAATCACAGTGAGGGTTACTATGTAGCAAATACACAGAGACCCACTTACCTACAAATTTGCTGTTGAATATGCACACACTGAATATGAGACATACAGAAAAAAAGAATGCACTGTAGTTGAATTGTCAGTTTTTTTGTAAGGCCATCATTACCAAGGTCTGGAATGTAGGCCAGATGTGGCCCCTCACCTGGCCCCAGCGCTCGGCCCCTGTCCTCAGCCCGGCCTGTCAGCTTGGGGTGCAGGTGGCACTTGGCATCTTTGATCTTGAAAGAGGCGGTCTGCTTCACTGGAGGGGCCCCTGTTTCTACAGGCAAACAGAGCAGTGTAGGTGGATGGGTGTAGAGAAGGATCACACTACAACAGAACCATTCAGTCCACAACAGTTGCATATATGCAGTGGCACAGATAGGAACAATATACAAACCCATTGATTCTGACCATAACCCAAACCCTAACCCTAGCTCCAGCCGCAACCCTTACCCTAACCCAAACCCTTACCCTAACCCTAGCTCCAGCCGCAACCCTTACCCTAACCCAAACCCTAACCCTAGCTACATCTGCAACCTTCTACCTAAGTCCTAAGAATGTCTCTGTGGGACACTGTACCTATGCAGCTCGGAGTGCTGCTTGTGTTCAGTCTGGCTGGGGTTTTGCCTCGCAGGATGGGGATGCCACAGCTCATTGTATAGCTGCTGTCAGATTCTGCAAATGATCAAACATAGTTACAGCTTCAGTCAGAAGTCATTTAAATCAATAGCACACAATGTCTGAGATAAAAACTGTAAGAATGTGTATTAACGCTGATATTTTATATGGACGTAGTCCCCTGTAGCTTAGTTGGTAGAGCATGGCGCTTGCAACGCCAGGGTTGTGGGTTCGTTTCCCATGGGGGGCCAGTATGAAAATGTATGCACTCACTAACTGTAAGTCGCTCTGGATAAGAGTGTCTGCTAAATGACTAAAATGTAAATGTAAAATGGATGTCTCTACCTGCCAGATAGTGAGCCTTGGAGGAGCAGGTGAGGGAGCAGCTCTCTTTCTTGCCTGTTTTACTGCAGGTCAGAGTGGTCTTTGGAGCTAGGCCAGGCAGACATTTCATCAGCTCTGGATGAACACAAAAACAACATCACAATCATACACTACTCCTCAATTACACCATCCTTTCAATTACTTTGGAACCAAACCATAATGTGTGTTTCTATGTTCTGACCACCGGGTGGTGGTGTTGTTACATACCAATGCAGTCCTTCCTATTCCAGTGTAGCTTGTATCCAGGTGGACAAGTACACTCATAGCTGCCCTGAGTGTTGACACAGCCATATTTACAGCCACCGCGGTTTATACTGCACTCATCAATATCTGCAGAGGACAACGGACAGTTATGACCACTCACTGATTCACTCACTGACTCACTCACTGACTCACTCACTCATTCACTCATTCACTTATTCAATCACTCACTCACCCACTCACCCACTCACTCACTCACTCACTCACTCACTCACTCACTCACTCACTCACTCAGTAAACCTGGTTGCATGAGAAGAAATAGCATCAATATAACTGATCAAACATGAAAGATGAGAGTAATCGAAAGAAACAAAAGAGAATGTGTTCTGACAGCTGCACATGAACAGAGTTTCTGACAGCTGCACATGAACAGAGTTTCTGACAGCTGCACATGAACAGAGTTTCTGACAGCTGCACATGAACAGAGTTTCTGACAGCTGCACATGAACAGAGTTTCTGACAGCTGCACATGAACAGAGTTTCTGACAGCTGCACATGAACAGAGTTTCTGACAGCTGCAAATGAACAGAGTTTATGTGAGGTCAGTTCTACTGTCAGTGATCACTTCTACAAAAGATGAATGTGTGTTTTGGTAAACTGGGCTGATTTCTCATTTGAAGTCTAATCCAGGACGTGATATCACTTTGGTCGGAACTTCTCTTCCCCCCAAAGTTCTCTCTCTTTGGGAAGAAGAACACTTGGAGGGACTTTACAGAGCCAGAGAGGAGTAAATGATAATCACTTTTTCACACACATAAACCAAAACCACTCAAACAATACAGGAACCAGATGGATATTGCCTAGGAACAGACAGAAAATGACTTAATTTGTGTGATGAGGGGGACAAGGATGAGGAGGACAAGGCAAGGCGGTGTGGCTCGGGGCTGAGGATGAGGAGGACAAGGCAAGGCGGTGTGGCTCGGGGCTGAGGATGAGGAGGACAAGGCAAGGCGGTGTGGCTCGGGGCTGAGGATGAGGAGGACAAGGCAAGGCGGTGTGGCTCGGGGCTGTGCCCAGCCAGGCTTAGTGACAGAGTCACCAGGAGAGAAACACAGATAATGACAGTGTTTGATGATGTGGCCTGCTGATAGAATATTGATTAGCTTGATTATTCAGCGTGAATAAAAACAGTCTGCGAGCCTCCACTGCTCTCTCCCACGATGGAGATGATGACTTCATCAAGAGTGTTTGGCTAGGATTGTGTTGCCACAAAGCAAAGGAGATGCATCTGTCTGTCAAACTGCTTGTCTGAAGAAGTCTGACCTTCACCTTGAGAGAGAGAGAGAGAGAGAGAGAGAGAGAGAGAGAGAGAGAGAGAGAAATAGAGAGAGTGAGAGAGAGAGAGAGCAAGAGAGAGAGAGAGAGAGAGAGAGAGAGAGAGGTCCCATCCACCAAACTACCAGGTGTGAAACAGGGAAGGGACTCAGGGGGTATGCAAATTTGGTATAGAGCAGACCTAACTCACAATTAAATTAATCAAAACAGGAACATTTTACATTTGGCTAGAAATTTTAAAGGAAATGACCTCAACAGAGAAAAATGCCCTCCTGTGTGCTACCTATATCCCCCCACTAGAATCCCCATACTTTAATGAAGACAGCTTCTCCATCCTGGAGGGGGAAATCAATCATTTCCAGACCCAGGGACATGTACTAGTCTGTGGCGACCTAAATGCCATAACTGGACAAGAACCTGACACCCTCAGCACACAGGGGGACAAACACCTACCTGGAGGTGACAGCATTCCCTCCCCCATATGCCCCCCTAGGCACAACTATGACAACATAACCAACAAAAACGGGTCACAACCCCTGCAGTCTCTCAGAGCATTCACAGTCAGCCCACTGACACCCCTATCACACCACAGCAAAATCACAGTCAGCCCACTGACACCCCTATCACACCACAGCAAAATCACAGTCAGCCCACTGACATCCCTTTCACACCACAGCAAAATCACAGTCAGCCCACTGACACCCCTATCACACCACAGCAAAATCACAGTCAGCCCACTGACACCCCTATCACACCACAGCAAAATCACAGTCAGCCCACTGACACCCCTATCACACCACAGCAAAATCACAGTCAGCCCACTGACAGCCCTATCACACCACAGCAACATCACAGTCAGCCCACTGACAGCCCTATCACACCACAGCAACATCACAGTCAGCCCACTGACACCCCTATCACACCACAGCAAAATCACAGTCAGGCCACTGACACCCCTATTACACCACAGCAAAATCACAGTCAGCCCACTGACACCCCTATCACACCACAGCAAAATCACAGTCAGCCCACTGACACCCCTATCACACCACAGCAAAATCACAGTCAGCCCACTGACACCCCTATCACACCACAGCAAAATCACAGTCAGTCCACTGACACCCCTATCACACCACAGAAAAATCACAGTCAGCCCACTGACACCCCTATCACACCACAGCAAAATCACAGTCAGCCCACTGACACCCCTATCACACCACAGCAAAATCACAGTCAGCCTACTGACACCCCTATCACACCACAGCAAAATCACAGTCAGCCCACTGACACCCCTATCACACCACAGCAAAATCACAGTCAGCCCACTGACACCCCTATCACACCACAGCAAAATCACAGTCTACTTGAACAGAGCAATACTCAATCATGAGGCATCAAAGCCAAAGGAATTGAATATTATTAAGAAATGCTATAGATGGAAGGAAAGTAGTGTCGAAACCTACCAAAAAACAATTAGGCTACAACAAATTCAATCCCTTTTAGACAACTTCCTGGACAAAACGTTCCACTGTAATAGTGAAGGTGTAAACTTGCCAGTAGAAAACCTAAACAGTATATTTCACCTCTCAGCTTCCCTATCAAATCTAAAAATCTCTAACAGAAAACAGAAGAAAAGTAACAACAATGACAAATGGTTTGATGAAGAATGCAAAAATCTAAGAAAGAAATTGAGAAAACTATCCAACCAAAAACATAGAGACCCAGAAAACCTGAGCCTACGCCTTCTCTATGGTGAATCACTAAAACAATACAGAAATACACTATGGAAAAAGAAGGAACAGCATGTCAGAAATCAGCTCAATGTAATTGAAGAATCCCTAGACTCTAACCACTTCTGGGAAAATTGGAAAACACTAAACAAACAACAACACGAAGAGCTATCTATCCAAAACGGAGAAACCACTTCTCCAGTCTTTTTGGCCCTATAACAAAGAACAAACAGCAAAGAGATATACATGATCAAATGCAAATCTTCAAGTCAACTATTAAAGACTACCAGAACCCACTGGATTCTCCAATTACATTGAATGAACTACAGGACAAAATACAAACCCTCCAACCCAAAAAGGCCTGTGGTGTTGATGGTACCCTCAATGAAATGATAAAATATACAGACCACAAATTCCAATTGGCTATACTAAACTCTTTAACATCATCCTCAGCTCTGGCATCTTCGCCAATATTTGGAACCAAGGACTGATCACGCCAATCCACAAAAGTGGAGACAAATTTGACTCCAATAACTACCGTGGGATATGCGTCAACAGCAACCTTGGGAAAATCCTCTGCATTATCATTAACAGCAGACTAGTTCATTTCCTCAGTGAAAACAATGTACTGAGCAAATGTCAAATTGGCTTTTTACCAAATTACCGTACGACAGACCACGTATTCACCCTGCACACCCTAATTGACAAACAAACCAAAACAAAGGCAAATTCTTCTCATGCTTTGTTGATTTCAAAAAAGCTTTTGACTCAATTTGGCATGAGGGTCTACTATACAAATTGATGGAAAGTGGCGTTGGAGGAAAAACATACGACATTATAAAATCCATGTACACAAACAACAAGTGTGTGGATAGAATTGGCAAAAAACACACACATTTCTTTCCACAGGGCCGTGGGGTGAGACAGGGATGCAGTTTAAGCCCCACCCTCTTCAACATATATATCAACGAATTGGCGAGGGCATTAGAACAGTCTGCAGCACCCACCCGGCCTCACCCTACTAGAATCTGAAGTAAAATGTCTAATGTTTGCTGATGATCTGGTGCTTCTGTCACCAACCAAGGAGGGCCTATAGCAGCACCTAGATCTTCTGCACAGATTCTGCCAGACCTTGGCCCTGACAGTAAATCTCAGTAAGACAAAAATAATGGTGTTCCAAAAAAGGTGCAGTTGCCAGGACCACAAATACAAATTCCATCTAGACACCATTGCCCTAGAGCACACAAAAATTATACATACCTCGGCCTAAACATCAGCGCCACAGGTAACTTCCACAAAGCTGTGAACGATCTGAGAGACAAGGCAAGAAGGGCCTTCTATGCCATCAAAAGGAACAACAAATTTGACATACCAATTAGGATCTGGCTAAAAATACTTAAAAAATGGCCCTTTATGGTTATGAGGTCTGTGGTCCGCTCACCAACCAAGAATTCACAAAATGGGACAAACACCAAATTGAGACTCTGCATGCAGAATTCTGCAAAAATATCCTCTGTGTACAACGAAAAACACCAAATAATGCATGCAGAACAGAATTAGACCGATACCCGCTAATTATCAAAATCCTGAAAAGAGCTGTTAAATTCTATAACCACATAAAAGGAAGCGATTCCCAAACCTTCCATAACAAAGCCATCACTTACAGAGAGATGAACTTGGAGAAGAGTCCCCTAAGCAAGCTGGTCCTGGGGCTCTGTTCACAAACACAAACAGACCCCACAGAGCCCCAGGACAACAACACAATTAGACCCAACCAAATCATGAGAAAACAAAAAGAGAATTACTTGACACATTGGAAAGAATTAACAAAAAAACAGAGCAAACTAGAATGCTATTTGGCCCTAAACAGAGAGTACACAGTGGCAGAATACCTGACCACTGTGACTGACCCAAACTTAAGGAAAGCACAGACTCAGTGAGCATAGCCTTGCTATTGAGAAAGGCTGCCGTAGGCAGACCTGGCTCTCAAGAGAAGACAGGCTACGTACACACTGCCCACAAAATGAGGTGGAAACTGAGCTGCACTTCCTAACCTCCTGCCAAATGTATGACCATATTAGAGACACACATTTCCCTCAGATTACACAGATCCACAAAGAATTTGAAAACAAACCCAATTTTGATAAACTCCCTTATCTACTGGGTGAAATACCACAGTGTGCCACCACAGCAGCAAGATTTGTGATCTGTTGCCACAAGAAAAGGGCAACCGGTGAAGAACAAACACCATTGTAAATACAACCCATATTTATGTTTATTTATTTTCCCATTTGTACTTTAACTATTTGCACATTGTGACAACACTGTACAGTGGGGAAAAAAAGTATTTAGTCAGCCACCAATTGTGCAAGTTCTCCCACTTAAAAGGATGAAAGAGGCCTGTAATTTTCATCATAGGTACACGTCAACTATGACAGACAAAATGAGAAAAAAAAATCCAGAAAATCACATTGTAGGATTTTTAATGAATTGATTTGCAAATTATGGTGGAAAATAAGTATTTGGTCAATAACAAAAGTTTCTCAATACTTTGTTATATACCCTTTGTTGGCAATGACACAGGTCAAACGTTTTCTGTAAGTCTTCACAAGGTTTTCACACACTGTTGCTGGTATTTTGGCCCATTCCTCCATGCAGATCTCCTCTAGAGCAGTGATGTTTTGGGGCTGTCGCTGGGCAACACAGACTTTCAACTCCCTCCAAAGATTTTCTATGGGGTTGAGATCTGGAGACTGGCTAGGCCACTCCAGGACCTTGAAATGCTTCTTACGAAGCCACTCCTTCGTTGCCCAGGCGGTGTGTTTGGGATCATTGTCATGCTGAAAGACCCAGCCACATTTCATCTTCAATGCCCTTGCTGATGGAAGGAGGTTTTCACTCAAAATCTCACGATACATGGCCCCATTCATTCTTTCCTTTACACAGATCAGTCGTCCTGGTCCCTTTGCAGAAAAACAGTTTTTACCAAAAAGTTATATTTTGGTTTCATCTGACCATATGACATTCTCCCAATCCTCTTCTGGATCATCCAAATGCACTCTAGCAAACTTCAGACAGGCCTGGACATGTACTGGCTTAAGCAGGGGGACACATCTGGCACTGCAGGATTTGAGTCCCTGGCGGCGTAGTGTGTTACTGATGGTAGGCTTTGTTACTTTGGTCCCAGCTCTCTGCAGGTCATTCACTAGGTCCCCCCGTGTGGTTCTGGGATTTTTGCTCACCGTTCTTGTGATCATTTTGACCCCACGGGGTGAGATCTTGTGTGGAGCCCCAGATCGAGGGAGATTATCAGTGGTCTTGTATGTCTTCCATTTCCTAATAATTGCTCCCACAGTTGATTTCTTCAAACCAAGCTGCTTATCTATTGCAGATTCAGTCTTCCCAGCCTGGTGCAGGTCTACAATTTTGTTTCTGGTGTCCTTTGACAGCTCTTTGGTCTTGGCCATAGTGGAGTTTGGAGTGTGACTGTTTGAGGTTGTGGACAGGTGTCTTTTATACTGATAACAAGTTCAAGCAGGTGCCATTAATATAGGTAACGAGTGGAGGACAGAGGAGCCTCTTAAAGAAGAAGTTACAGGTCTGTGAGAGCCAGAAATCTTGCTTGTTTGTAGGTGACCAAATACTTATTTTCCACCATAATTTGCAAATAAATTCATTAAAAATCCTACAATGTGATTTTCTGGATTTTTTTTTCTCAATTTGTCTGTCATAGTTGACGTGTACCTATGATGAAAATTACAGGCCTTTCTCATCTTTTTAAGTGGGAGAACTTGCACAATTGGTGGCTGACTAAATACTTTTTTTCCCCACTGTATATATACATTTACATTTACATTTTAGTCATTTAGCAGACGCTCTTATCCAGAGCGACTTACAGGAGCAATTAGGGTTAAGTGCCTTGCTCAAGGGCACATTAACGTCATTTAGCAGACGCTCTTAGCCAGAGCGACTCGCAAATTGGTGCGTCCACCCCATAGCCAGTGGGATAACCACTTTACAATTTGGGGGGGGGGGGGGGGTTAGAAGGAACACTTTATCCTATCCCAGGTATTCCTTAAAGAGGTGGGGTTTCAAATGTTTCCGGAAGGTGGTGAGTGACTCCGCTGTCCTGGCGTCGTGAGGGAGCTTGTTCCACCATTGGGGTGCCAGAGCAGCGAACAGTTTTGACTGGGCTGAGCGGGAGCTATGCTTCCGCAGAGGAAGGGGAGCCAGCAGGCCAGAGGTGGATGAACGCAATGCCCTCGTTTGGGTGTAGGGACTGATCAGAGCCTGAAGGTACAGAGGTGCCGTTCCCCTCACTGCTCCATAGGCAAGCACCATGGTCTTGTAGCGGATGCGAGCTTCAACTGGAAGCCAGTGGAGTGTGCGGAGGAGGGGGGTGACGTGAGAGAACTTGGGAAGGTTGAACACCAGACGGGCTGCGGCATTCTGGATGAGTTGTAGGGGTTTAATGGCACAGGCAGGGAGGCCAGCCAACAGCGAGCTGCAGTAGTCCAGACGGGAGATGACAAGTGCCTGGATTAGGACCTGTGCCGCTTCCTGTGTAAGGCAGGGTCGTACTCTCCGAATGTTGTAGAGCATGAACCTGCAGGAGCGGGTCACCGCCTTGATGTTGGCGGAGAACGACAGGGTGTTGTCCAGGGTCACGCCTAGGCTCTTCGCACTCTGGGAGGAGGACACAGCGGAGTTGTCAACCGTGATGGCGAGATCATGGAACGGGCAGTCCTTCCCCGGGAGGAAGAGCAGCTCCGTCTTGCCAGGGTTCAGCTTGAGGTGGTGATCCGTCATCCATACTGATATGTCTGCCAGACATGCAGAGATGCGATTCGCCACCTGGTTATCAGAAGGGGGAAAGGAGAAGATTAGTTGTGTATCGTCAGCGTAGCAATGATAGGAAAGGCCATGTGAGGATATGACAGAGCCAAGTGACTTGGTGTATAGGGAGAAAAGGAGAGGGCCTAGAACTGAGCCCTGGGGGACACCAGTGGTGAGAGCACGTGGTGCGGAGACAGCTTCTCGCCACGCCACTTGGTAGGAGCGACCGGTCAGGTAGGACGCAATCCAGGAGTGAGCCGCGCCGGAGATGCCCAGCTCGGAGAGGGTGGAGAGGAGGATCTGATGGTTCACAGTATCAAAGGCAGCAGACAGGTCTAGAAGGACAAGAGCAGAGGAGAGAGAGTTAGCTTTAGCAGTGCGGAGAGTCTCCGTGACACAGAGAAGAGCAGTCTCAGTTGAATGACCAGTCCTGAAACCTGATTGGTTTGGATCAAGAAGGTCATTCTGAGAGAGATAGCAAGAGAGTTGGCTAAAGACGGCACGCTCAATAGTTTTGGAAAGAAAAGAAAGAAGGGATACTGGTCTGTAGTTGTTGACATCAGTGGGGTCGAGTGTTGGTTTTTTGAGAAGGGGAGCAACTCTCGCTCTCTTGAAGACGGAAGGGACATGGCCAGCGGTCAAGGATGAGTTGATCAGCGAGGTGAGGTAGGGGAGAAGGTCACCGGAGATGGTCTGGAGAAGGGAGGAGGGGATGGGGTCAAGCGGGCAGGTTGTTGGGCGGCCTGCAGTCACAAGTCGCAGGATTTTATCTGGAGAGAGAGGGGAGAAAGAAGTCAAAGCATAGGGTAGGGCAGTGTGAGCAGGACCAGCAGTGTCATTAGACTTAACAAACAAGGATCGGATGTCGTCAACCTTCTTTTCAAAGTGGTTGACGAAGTCATCTACAGAGAGAGAGGAGGGGGGGGGGGGGGGGGAGGATTCAGGAGGGAGGAAAATGTGGCAAAGAGCTTCCTAGGGTTAGAGGCAGATGCTTGGAATTTAGAGTGGTAGAAGGTGGCCTTAGCAGCAGAAACAGATGAAGAAAATGTAGAGAGGAGGGAGTGAAAAGATGCCAGGTCGGCAGGGAGTTTAGTTTTCTTCCATTTCCGCTCCGCTGCCCGGAGCTCTGTTCTGTGAGCTCGCAATGAGTCATCAAGCCACGGAGCTGGAGGGGAGGACCGAGCCGGCCGGGAGGATAGGGGACACAGAGAGTCAAAGGATGCAGAAAGGGAGGAGAGGAGGGTTGAGGAGGCAGAATCAGGAGATTGGAGGGAGAAGGATTGAGCAGAGGGAAGAGATGATAGGATGGAAGAGGAGAGAGTAGTGGGAGAGAGAGAGCGAAGGTTGCGGCGGCGCATTACCATCTGTGTAGGGGCAGAGTGAGTAGTGTGGGAGGAGAGCGAGAGAGAAAAGGAAACAAAGTAGTGGTCGGAGACATGGAGGGGAGTTGCAGTGAGATTAGTAGAGGAGCAGCATCTAGTGAAGATGAGGTCAAGCGTATTGCCTGCCTTGTGAGTAGGGGGGGACGGTGAGAGGGTGAGGTCAAAAGAGGAGAGGAGTGGAATGAAGGAGGCAGAGAGAAATGAGTCAAATGTGGACATAGGGAGGTTGAAATCCCCCAAAACTGTGAGGGGTGAGCCATCCTCAGGGAAGGAACTTATCAAGGCGTCAAGCTCATTGATGAACTCTCCAAGGGAACCTGGAGGGCGATAGATGACAAGGATATTAAGCTTAAATGGGCTAGTGACTGTGACAGCATGGAATTCAAATGAGGAGATAGACAGATGGGTTAGGGGAAAAATTGAGAATGTCCACTTGGGAGAGATGAGGATTCCTGTACCACCACCCCTCTGACCAGATGCTCTCGGGGTATGCGAGAACACATGGTCAGACGAGGAGAGAGCAGTAGGAGTAGCAGTGTTTTCAGTGGTGATCCATGTTTCCGTCAGCGCCAGGAAGTCGAGGGACTGGAGGTTGGCATAGGCTGGGATGAAGTCAGCTTTGTTGGCAGCAGAACGGCAGTTCCAGAGGCTGCCTGCGACCTGGAACTCCACGTGGGTGGTGCGTGCAGGGACCACCAGGTTAGAGAGGCAGCAGCCACGCGGTGTGGTGCGTTTGTGTAGCCTGTGCAGAGAGGAGAGAACAGGGATAGGCAGAGACATAGTTGACAGGCTGTAGCAAATGGCTACAAAAATGCAGAGGAGATCGGAATGAAATGAGCTAAGCATCTGGGAGCGGAGAGAGCAGGGCCTCCCTCACCAAAAACGTCTACCTCAGAAACTAAAATTGTTTCACTGAACCACCCGAACAAAAACTCTCCCAACTTCCGCCTTTAGAAATCAGAATTGTTGTGAACCACAGCGGTTCAATGTTTAAAGGAATAGACTCAACCCACTTTATTCAGCTAGCCAACTATGACACCATAGCTAACTAGCAAGCTAGCATCCAATAACAATAACACACCGTTTAGCACCAACACTTGGTCACAACAAACCACCAATAGTGTGATAACACACTAAACAGATCATTCGTGTCTGTGTCAAGTTCCTTTCATGACGCAGCAATGATTAGACGTTGGCTAGCTAGGACAAGTATATTGTATTTAGCTACTACCGTACAGTTAGCTGGTCGTGTTGGGTAGCTAGCAATGGCCACTGTGTTGACTTTGTTTGAAGAACGGCTAGCTAGCTAGCTTCGTGCTACACCCGGCACACAATGGCTATTGTGTTGACTCTGACTCTGTTCGAAAAAACGGCTAGGTAGCTCGCTTCGTGCTACAGCCGGCACTGCCAAGACACAGTAACTACACACAACAACCCACGATGCCTAGCTATGACGCCGTAGCTAACTTGCAAGCTAGCATCCATTAACACACAATTTAGCATCAATACTTGGTTACAACAAACTGCCAAGAGTGTGTTAGCACACTAAACAGATAATTCAAGTCCGTGTCTAGTTCCTTTCATAACGCATAACGCAGCAAAAAATTAAACGTTGGCTAGCACTACATTAACATTGGAACCAGCTCTCCAGCGTTGCTAATCGTTACCAGTAGCTACCCGCTAGCTAGCTAGCCTCGTGCTTCGATACTAACCTACAATTACCTACGGAAACCTACAATAACAACAATACTAACCTATAATAAATACAATACCTAACTACGGCTAACTACCTACCTACGATCTAATACATGGTTAAGCAAAAATTAAACGTTGGCTAGCACTACATTAACATTGGGACCAGCTCTCTAGCGTTGCTAATCGTTACCAGTAGCTACCCGCTAGCTAGCTAGCCTCGTGCTTCGATACTAACCTACAATTACCTACGGAAACCTACAATAACAACAATACTAACCTATAATAAATACAATACCTAACTACGGCTAACTACCTACCTACGATCTAATACATGGTTAAGCAAAAAATTAAACGTTGGCTATCACTACATTAACATTGGAACCAGCTCTCCAGCGTTGCTAATCGTTACCAGTAGCTACCCGCTAGCTAGCTAGCCTCGTGCTTCGATACTAACCTACAAATTACCTACGGAAACCTACAATAACAACAATACTAACCTATGATAAATACAATACCTAACTACAGCTAACTACCTACCTACGATCTAATACATGGTTAAGCTTTACTCAACACCATATGAGAAGCTTACCTCCTGCTTACCTCCAGCTAGAGAAAAACACGACCTCTCCCGACAACAGTCAGCCTAGATATACATAATATGACATTTGAAATGTCTTTATTCTTTTGGAACTTCTGAGTGTAATGTTTACTGTTAATATTTATTGTTTATTTCACTTTTGTTTATTATCTACTTCACTTGCTTTGGTAATGTTAACATATGTTTCCCATGCCAATAGTGCCCTTAAATTGAATTGAATTGAATTGAATTGAAATTGAGAGAGAGAGGAGAAAAGGGATTGACTGCCAACCAAGTGTTTTTCTATTTTTCTTCTCAAGTTTGAAATGTGAAAAGACTTTGAGTAAAACTTTGTCAACCCCTCTCTAGAGCTAGCTCTGTCTGTTTTTGTTTTTGTTTGCACACAGGAAATCAACTCATTTATCCCAGAGGCCAATGTGGGATGGGATCATAAGAAGGGAGAGTCAAAGAGAGAGAAGAAAAATACTTTCAACTTGACATGAATGCTGACCTCATGCATCATTATTGTCTGTGGCTGCTATCATCCGCTAGTGTCAAAGGCATTACTCCAAACTCCAGGGGGAACACAAAAAGAAACATGAAAATGAGCTAGCTTACCCGCCGGCACTTGCTTTCTTCAATAGGCATCAATACCTGTCATCTCCCCGGCACGCAGACACACATTCTTCTGCCCCAGACTCCGGTGAGACTGAGAGGCTGTAGAATAGGCTAATCACAGTTTGACTGTGAAAGTCAACAGTAAACAGAGGGCACCATGTCTGTAGAGCATAGATCTAGGGCTGTTGGCTAGAACGGGGTACGTTGTCTTCTTAAGTCTACTCAATAATCAAGTGATTGTAACCAAGTCAAATAGAACACATATATAAGTTGTATTCTAATGATCAAATATCAACTTGGTTTTATATAAACAACATATTGATTCATTCAGATGGAATAATCAGACAGTAACATCTACTCTATACCTCATATCATGCCTCTCTCACTTTAACGCCACAGTGTAACTCTACCATGTGGTTTTCCTAATGTCTCAGTCAGGGTAGTCTCTCAGATGTCAGCGGAAGCCAGTGATGACAGGCCTCCACACTTTCCTTGGCAGCAGGTCACTGACCTAATAGGGGTTGTTTAGGGTGAGCCCATTGTTAAGCACTGAGCAGCAGTCTCTGGAGTGTTTGGCAGCTATATTTCAACTGATAAGCTACAGCGGGGAATAACACAACCTTGGTTACTGCTGTGGAAGAGGAGGTGCAGGGAAAGCAACATAAATCTCAGGGTTATCTAACAGTTCCGACAGTATAGACTAGAAGAGGGAGGGGAGAGACATTCATCACCAGCAGGACTTCTCTAGAATGGCACACAGATGCACACACAGCTCTTACGCCAGGCAACTATTCTGCCCTCTCATTCAATTCCTGGAAATATGCTATCATAACATTCCCGCATTGGTAGACCTGTCAAAATGAACAAGAATGGAGAATAAATAATTGCAAAGCTATTTGTTTTGTGCGTGTACATAGTCTGTCTCTCTGTCTCTCTCTCTCTCTTTGTCTCTCGCTCTATCTCTCTCTCTCTCTCTCTCTCTCTCTCTCTGTCTCTCTCTGTCTCGCTCTCTCTCTCCTCTCGCTGTATCTCTGTCTCTCTCTCTCTCTCCCTCTCCCTCTCTCTCACTGTCTCTCTCTCTCTGTCTCTCTCCCTCTCTTTGTCTCTCTCTTTCTCTCTTTCTCTCTCTCTCTCTCTCTCTCTCTCTCTCTCTCTCTCTCTCTCTCTCTCTCTCTCTCTCTCTCTCTCTCTCTCTCTCTCTCTCTCTCTCTCTCTCTCTCTCTCTCTATCTCTCTCTCTCTCTCTCTCTCTCTCTCTCACTGTCTCTCTCTCTCTATCTCTCATCTCCTCTCTCTCTGTCTCTCTGTCTCTCTCTCTCTCTCTCTCTCACTGTCTCTCCTCTCTCTCTGTTTCTCTCTCTCTCTCTCTGTCTCTCTCTCCTCTCTCTCTCTCTCGCTCTCACTGTCTCTCTCTCTGTCTCTCTCTCTCTGTCTCTCTCTCACTGTCTCACCCTCTCTTTTTCTCTCTCCTCTCTCTCTCACTCTCTCCCCCGCTCTCTTTCTCTCTCTCTGTCTCTCTCTCTGTCTCTCTCTCTGTCTCTCTCTCTGTCTCTCTCTCTGTCTCTCTCTCTCT
>NW_028164572.1:0-9676 GCF_964263955.1 Coregonus lavaretus
TCTCTCTCTCTCTCACTCTCTCTCTCTCTCTCTCTCTCTCTCTGTCTCTCTCTCACTCTCTGTCTCTCTCTCTCTCTCTCTCTCTCTCTGTCTCTCTCTCTCCTCTCTCTCTGTCTCTCTCTCTCTCTCTCTCTGTCTCTCTCTCTCTCTCTCTCTCTCTCTCTCTCTCTCGCTCTCTGTCTCTCTCTCTCTCTCTCTCTCTCTCTCTCTCTCTGCTCTCTGTCTCTCTCTCTCTCTCTCTCTCTCTCTCTCTCTCTCTCTCTCTCTCTCTCTCTCTCTCTCTCTCTCTCTCTCTCTCTCTCTCTCTCTCGCTCTCTCTCTCTCTCTCTCTCTCTCTCTCCAGGACTAAGGCTCTGGTATTGGAGCTGTTGGCGGCTGTGTGTTTGGTCAGAGGAGGTCATGAGATAATCCTGTCTGCTTTCGACAACTTTAAAACAGTACGTTGTGTGTCTGTGGGTATGTGTGTGTGTGTGTGTGTGTGTAAGTGTGTCTGGCTACACTGGATTGATTGCTGATGGTGTTTCTCAGCCTTTTCCAATCTCCCCCTCGTTATGTCAGTGTGCTCTGAGACCCTGAGGTTTGAGAAGCTGATGGAGCATTTTAAGAACGAGGATGACAACATTGACTTTATGGTATGACTCTCACTCTCTCTCACTCTCACTCTCTTTCTCTCACACTCTCACTCTCTCTCACGCTCACACTCTCGCTCTCACTATCTCACACTCTCACTCTCTCACACTTTCACTCTCACACACTCACAGTCTCACAGACTCACACTCTCACAGTCTCACAGTCTCACACACTCACACACGCACACTCTCACACACACTCAAACACTCACGCTCACACTCTCACACACTCACACTCTCACACACTCTCACACTCTCACACACTCCCACACAGGCGTGGATGATGCCTGCTGATGCTTAGCCTTGATTGTGGTGGCTGCAATGTCAGATATGTGTGTATCTTAGATGTGTGTGAGAGTATTCAGAAGTGTGTGTTGTCCTCTGTCTGTGCAGGTGGCCTGTATGCAGTTTATAAACATTGTGGTACATTCTGTTGAGGACATGAACTTCAGAGTGCATCTTCAGTATGACTTTACCAAACTCAATCTGGACGATTACCTAGAGGTGAGAACACACACAGACACACACAGACACACAGACACACACACACACACACTGAATGAACACATTCTCCTCTCCCCCTTCCAGAGGTTGAAGCACACAGAGAGTGATCGGCTGCAGGTCCAAATCCAGGCTTACCTGGACAATGTGTTTGACGTGGGGACGCTGCTGGAGGACGCAGAGACCAAGACCGCCGCGCTGGAGAGGGTAGAGGAGCTGGAGGAGAATATGACCCACGTAAGGACACACACAGTCGGACCGACTCTGACACATACAGTGGTGGCTGGTGGCACTTTAAATCGGAGGACAGGCTCATGGTAATGGCTGGAACAGAATGAAATCATGTGTTTGATACCATATAATTCCATTAATTCCGTTCCAGCCATTATTATGAGCCGTCCTGCCATCACCAGCCTCCTCTGACACACGCACACACGTGCAGGCACACGTACATACACACACACGCACACACACATACAGACTGCTGAGGAGACGTTTATGTTTCCTTGCAGATGACGGAGAGGCTCCTGGACACAGAGAACGAGGCCATGGCCAAGATAGTGGAGCTGGAGAAACAGCTGATGCAAACCCACAAGGAGCTGGACACCATACGGGTGAGGGAGATGCTAGGCTAGGCTATCGCTAGCAACGGGGCATTGAACACTCAGCCATTTTGTTACGTTACAGCCTTATTCTAAAATTGATTTAATTGTTTTTTCCTCATCAATCTACACACAATACCCCATAATGACAAAGCAAAAACAGGTTTTTAGACATTTTAAATGTATTAAACATAAAAAACGGAAATATAACATTTCCATAAGTATTCAGACCCTTTACTCAGTACTTTGTTGAAACACCTTTGGCAGCGGTTACAGCCTTGAGTCTTCTTGAGTATGACGCTACAAGCTTGGCACACCTGTATTTGGGGAGTTTCTCTCATTCTTCTCTGCAGATCCTCTCAAGCTCTGTCAGGTTGGATGGGGAGCGTCGCTGCACAGCTATTTTCAGGTCTCTCCAGAGATGTTGGATCGGGTTCAAGTCCGGGCTCTGGCTGGGCCACTGAAGGACATTCAGAGACTTGTCCTGATGCCACATGGATGTGTGCTTAGGGTCGTTGTCCTGTTGGAAGGTGAACCTTTGCCCCAGTCTGAGGTCCTGAGCGCTCTGGAGCAGGTTTTCATCAAGGATCTCTCTGTACTTTGCTCCGTTCATCTTTGCCTCGATCCTGACTAGTCTCCCAGTCCCTGCCGCTGAAAAACATCCCCACAGCATGATGCTGCCACCACCATGCTTCACCGTAGGGATGGTGCCAGGTTTCCTCCAGACGTGACGCTTGCCATTCAGGCCAAAGAGTTCAATCTTGGTTTCATCAGACCAGAGAATCTTGTTTCTCATGGTCTGAGTGTCTTTAGGTGCCTTTTGGCAAACTCCAAGTGGGCTGTCATGTGCCTTTTACTGAGGAGTGGCTTCCATCTGGCCACTCTACCATAAAGGCCTGATTGGTGGAGTGCTGCAGAGATGGTTGTCCTTCTGGAAGGTTCTCCCATATCCACAGAGGAACTCTGGAGCTCTGTCAGAGTGACCATCTGGTTCTTGGTCACCTCCCTGACCAAGGCCCTTCTCCCCCGATTGCTCAGTTTGGCGGGGCAGCCAGCTCTAGGACGAGTCTTGGTGGTTCCAAACTTCTTCCATTTAAGAATGACGGAGGCCACTGTGTTCTTGGGGACCTTCAATTCTGCAGACATTTTTTGGTACCCTTCTCCAGATCTGTGCCTCGACACAATCCTGTCTCGGAGCTATACAGACAATTCCTTCGACCTCATGGCTTGGTTTTTGCACTGTCAACTCTGGGACCTTATATAGACAGGTGTGTGCCTTTCCAAATCATGTCCAATCAATTGAATTTACCCTACAGGTGGACTCCAATCAAGTTGGAGAGCAAAGGGTCTGAATACTTATGTAAATAAGGTTTTAAGGTTTAATACATTTGCAAACATTTCTAATAGCCTTTTTTCGCATTGTCATTATGGGGTATTGTGTGTAGATTGATGATGATTTGTATTTATTTAATCAATTTTAGAATAAGGCTGTAACGTAACAAAATGTGGAAAAAGGGAAGGGGTCTGAATACTTTCCCAATGCCCTGTATATGCTCAAGCTAGGCTAACTCTCTCCTATTCCAGGATGTGTACACTAGCACTAACAACCAGGTGCACACCCTGCGGAGGATTGTGCGTGAGAAGGACCAGACCATCCGCAGGCAGAGTCGACTGGAGCGCCAGGCTCAGGAGGGTGGAGGGGGCACCTTGGTGGTACAGGGAGGGGGCACCTTACACCCCGCGAGGGGCGAGGGGGACGGAGGGGTGGGGGATTTTTCCTCCCCTTCTCTGACCCTCGGCATGACCCTCTCCACCAGCCCAGAGACAGTGGGCTATGGCTTACCAGGGGTGGGACTAGGGATGATGCCAGCCCCTCCCCCTCCCCCACCACCTCCACCAATGCCAGGGATGCCAGGGGACAGTGAGTGTTAGTTCTGACCTATCATATCGCTCGGTTGTTAATGTAATTGATGTAATAGTTCTAATCAGCCTTCTCTCTCCTGTCTTCTCTCTTCTTCCTCTGTAGTTTCAAACGGGCCCTACCCCGCCCCTCCCCCTCCTACTCCTCCTCCTCCCCCACCTCCCCCTCCTCCCCCCTTACGTTCCATGGAGTCCTCCGGCCCTCTGCCTCCCCCTCCTCCTCCATGCGCCCCTCCACTCCCCGGCTGTGGTGGATCACCCACTGTCATCTTTAACTCCGGCCTGGCAGGTAAGGCTGTGTTTGTGCTTGTGCGCCGCATGTATCAAAGAGAGATTTGAGAAGTGTACTTCTATAGTTATATAAGGATCGCCTGGTGTTAACACTGTAGTGATCTGCCTCCCTTTCTCACTGTAGTTGATTCTGATTGTAGTATTCTGAACTACCACTCTTCTCTACTGCCTGGGTTCTCTCCCTCTCTCTGGTTCTCTGTCTCTGATTCTAATGTTCTCTCTTGTTCTAATTCAATATTCTCCTCTGTTCTGCTCTCAGAGGGCTCACTCAAGCTGTTCTGTAGGTTCCCTCTGATCACACGCTTAGTACCTGTCTCACACCCCTCCTCAGTACCAGTCTCACACCTTAGTACCTGTCTAACACCTCTCTTCAGTACCTGTCTCACAACTCTCCTCAGTACCTATCTCACACCTCTCCTCAGAACCAGTCTCACTTCTCTCACCTTAGTACCTGTCTAATACCTCTCCTCAGTAACTGTCTCACACCTCTCCTCAGTACCTGTCTCACGCATGTCTCATACCTGTCTCACGCCTCTCTCCTCAGTACCTGTCTCACGCCTCTCTCCTCAGTGCCTGTCTCACGCCTCTCTCCTTAGTACCTGTCTCACACCTCTCCTTAGTACCTGTCTCACACCTCTCCTTAGTACCTGTCTCACGCCTGTCTCTGTAGTACATTACATCTGTGCCATACATCTCTCATAACGGTACACCTCCTCAGTACCTGTCTCACGCCTGTCTCTGTGCCATACATCTCTCATAATGGTACACCTCCTAAGTACCTGTCTCATACCTGTGTTATTCTGTGTCGTGTGGTTATGTGGTGAGGTGATGTCTTGTGGTGTGATCATGTTGTGTTGTGTGTCATTTTGTTAGATGAATGCTGTGTTCACATCTCTCTACTGCTGCTGATACTTCTCTCTCTCTTCCTTCCTTTCCCTCTTCCTTCTCTGTCTCCTCCTTCCTTTCCCTCCTCCTTCTCTCTCTCTCTTCCTTCCTTTCCCTCCTCCTTCTCTCTCCTCCTTCTCTGTTTCCTCCTTCCTTTCCCTCCTCCTTCTCTCTCCTCCTTCTCTGTTTCCTCCTTCCTTTCCCTCTTCCTTATCTGTCTCCTCCTTCCTTTCCCTCTTCCTTCTCTCTCCTTCCTTTCCCTCCTCCTTCTCTGTCTCCTCCTTCCTTTCCCTCCTCCTTCTCTGTCTCTCTCTAGCTGTGAAGATTAAGAAGCCTATTCAGACTAAGTTCCGTATGCCAGTGTTTAACTGGGTGGCTCTGAAACCAAGTCAGATCAATGGAACTGTCTTCAACGACATAGACGACGAGAGGATCCTCCAGGTACACACGCGCACACACACACACACACACACACACACACACACACACACACACAGAGAGAGAGACACACACAGACACACACAGACACACACACACACACACACACACAGAGAGACACACACACACACACACACACACACAGAGACACACACACACACACACACACACACACACACACACACACACACACAGAGACACACACACACATCTCCCTCAGTACAATGTGTGTAACATACAGTATGTGTGTGATTCCCTGTCCTCTCCAGGAGCTGAATGTGGAGGAGTTTGAGGAGATGTTTAAGACCAAGGCCCAGGGGCCAGCAGTGGATGTGACTCTGAGCAGGCACAAGGCCCCTCAGAAGGGCCCCAACAGGGTGTCTCTGCTGGAGGCTAATAGAGCCAAGAATCTGGCCATCACCCTCCGCAAGGCTGGCCAGGGGCCCGAACTCATCTGTAGGGCCATCCAGACGTAAGTCACCCCTAACCTCTGACCTTTAACCGTTACACTATATATTACTATTACTAATTATTATAGCTCTCTGTCTCCCCCCCATCTCTCTCTCAATTCAATTTCAATTTAAGGGCTTTATTGGCATGGGAAACGTATGTTAACATTGCCAAAGCAAGTGAAGTAGATAGTAAACAAAAGTGAAATAAACAATAAATATTAACAGTAAACATTACACTCAGAAGTTCCAAAAGAATAAAGACATTTCAAATGTCATATTATGTCTATATACAGTGTTGTAACAATGTGCAAATAGTTAAAGTACAAATGGGAAAATAAATAAACATAAATATGGGTTGTATTTACAATGGTGTTTGTTCTGCACTGGTTGCCCTTTTCTTGTGGCAACAGGTCACAAATCTTGCGGCTGTGATGGCACACTGTGGTTTTTCACCCAGTAGATAAGGGGGTTTATCAAAATTGGGTTTGTTTTAGAATTCTTTGTGGATCTCTGTAATCTGAGGGAAATATGTGTCTCTAATATGGTCATACATTTGGCAGGAGGTTAGGAAGTGCAGCTCAGTTTCCACCTCATTTTGTGGGCAGTGTGCACATAGCCTGTCTTCTCTTGAGAGCCAGGTCTGCCTACGGCGGCCTTTCTCAATAGCAAGGCTACGCTCACTGAGTCTGTACATAGTCAAAGCTTTCCTCAAGTTTGGGTCAGTCACAGTGGTCAGGTATTCTGCCACTGTGTACTCTCTATTTAGAGCCAAATAGCATTCTAGTTTGCTGTTTTTTTGTTAATTCTTTCCAATGTGTCAAGTAATTCTCTTTTTGTTTTCTCATGATTTGGTTGGGTCTAATTGTGTTGTTGTTGTTGTTGTTGTCCTGGGGCTCTGTGGGGTCTGTTTGTGTTTGTGAACAGAGCCCCAGGACCAGCTTACTTAGGGGACTCTTCTCCAAGTTCATCTCTTTGTAGGTGATGGCTTTGTTATGGAAGGTTTAGGAATCGCTTCCTTTTAAGTGGTTATAGAATTTAATGGCTCTTTTCTGGATTTTGATCATTAGTGGGTATCGGCCTAATTCTGCTCTGCATGCATTATTTTGTGTTTTTCGTTGTACACAGAGGATATTTTTTGCAGAATTCTGCATGAAGAGTCTCAATTTGGTGTTTGTCCCATGTTGTGAACTCTTGGTTGGTGAGCGGACCCCAGACCTCACAACCATAAGGGGCAATGGGTTCTATAACTGATTCAAGTATTTTTTAGCCAGATCCTAATTGGTATGTCAAATTTTATGTTCCTTTTGATGGCATAGAAGGCCCTTCTTGCCTTGTCTCTCAGATTGTTCACAGCTTTGTGGAAGTTACCTATGGCGCTGATGTTTAGGCCGAGGTATGTATAGTTTTTTGTGTGCTCTAGAGGCAACAGTGTCTAGATGGAATTTGTATTTTTGGTCCTGGCAACTGGGCCTTTTTTGGAACACCATTATTTTGTCTTACTGAGATTTACTGTCAGGGCCCAGGTCTGACAGAATCTGTGCAGAAGATCTAGGTGCTGCTGTAGGCCCTCCTTGGTTGGTGACAGAAGCACCAGATCATCAGCAAACAGTAGACATTTGACTTCAGATTCTAGTAGGGTGAGGCCGGGTGCTGCAGACTGTTCTAGTGCCCTCGTCAATTCGTTGATATATATGTTGAAGAAGGTGGGGCTTAAATTGCATCCCTGTCTCACCCCACGGCCCTGTGGAAAGAAATGTGTGTGTTTTTTGCCAATTTTAACCGCACACTTGTTGTTTGTGTACATGGATTTTATAATGTCGTATGTTTTTCCCCCAACCCCACTTTCCATCAATTTGTATAGCAGATCCTCATGCCAAATTGAGTCAAAAGCTTTTTTGAAATCAACAAAGCATGAGAAGACTTTGCCTTTGTTTTGTTTTGTTTTGTTTGTTTGTCAATTAGGGTGTGTAGGGTGAATACGTGGTCTGTCGTACGGTAATTTGGTGAAAAGCCAATTTGACATTTGCTCAGTACATTGTTTTCACGGAGGAAATGAACTAGTCTGCTGTTAATGATAATGCAGAGGATTTTCCCAAGGTTGTTGTTGACGCATATCCCACGGTAGTTATTGGGGTCAAATTTGTCTCCACTTTTGTGGATTGGGGTGATCAGTCCTTGGTTCCAAATATTGGGGAAGATGCCAGAGCTAAGGATGATGTTAAAGAGTTTAAGTATAGCCAATTGGAATTTGTGGTCTGTATATTTTATCATTTCATTGATGATACCATCAACACCACAGGCCTTTTTGGGATGGAGGGTTTGTATTTTGTCCTGTAGTTCATTCAATGTAATTGGAGAATCCAGTGGGTTCTGGTAGTCTTTAAGAGTTGATTCTAAGATTTGCATTTGATCATGCATATTTTTTTGCTGTTTGTTCTTTGTTATAGGGCCAAAAAGATTGGAGAAGTGGTTCATCCATACATCTCCGTTTTGGATAGATAGATCTTCGTGTTGTTTTTGTTTAGTGTTTTCCAATTTTCCCAGAAATGGTTAGAGTCTATGGATTCTTCAATTACATTGAGCTGATTTTTGACATGCTGTTCCTTCTTTTTCCGTAGTGTATTTCTGTATTGTTTTAGTGATTCACCATAGTGAAGGCGTAGGCTCAGGTTTTCTGGGTCTCTATGTTTTTGGTTGGATAGGTTTTCTCAATTTCTTTCTTAGGTTTTTGCATTCTTCATCTAACCATTTGTCACTGTTGTTACTTTTCTTCAGTTTTCTGTTAGAGATTTTTAGATTTGATAGGGAAACAGAGAGGTCAAATATACTGTTTAGGTTTTGTACTGCCAAGTTTACACCTTCACTATTACAGTGGAATGTTTTGTCCAGGAAGTTGTCTAAAAGGGATTGAATTTGTTGTTGCCTAATTGTTTTTTGGTAGGTTTCGACACTACTTTCCTTCCAGCATTTCTTAATATTATTCAGTTCCTTTGGCTTTGATGCCTCATGATTGAGTATTGCTCTGTTCAAGTAGACTGTGATTTTGCTATGGTCTGATAGGGGTGTCAGTGGGCTGACTGTGAACGCTCTGAGAGACTCTGGGTTGAGGTCAGTGATAAAGTAGTCTACAGTACTACTGCCAAGAGATTAGCTATAGATGTACCTACCATAGGAGTCCACTCAAAGACTACCATTGACTATGTACATACCCAGTGTGCGACAGAGCTGCAGGAGTTGTGACCCGTTTTTGTTGGTTATGTTGTCGTAGTTTTGCCTAGGGGGGCATATGGGGGAGGGAATGTTGTCACCTCCAGGTAGGTGTTTGTCCCCCTGTGTGCTGAGAGTGTCAGGTTCTTGTCCAGTTCTGGCATTTAGGTCGACACAGACTAGTACATGTCCCTGGTTCTGGAAATTATTGATTTCCCCCTCCAGGATGGAGAAGCTGTCTTCATTAAAGTATGGGGATTCTAGTGGGGGGATATAGGTAGCACACAGGAGGACATTTTTCTCTGTTGAGATAATTTCCTTTTGAATTTCTAGCCAAATGTCACGATCGTTTACGAACTGTGTGAGGTGTTGGGTCTGCGGTTGAGGGCGATATCCTTTAGGGTCCGGGCGAAGGTGGGCACTGCTGCCTTGTATAGGTGGACCTGGTTGTAAAGGCTGTTCACGTCCAGGGTGGAGTCGTGGGCCAGGTAGACATTTGGTTTTGATGCACAGTCACGGGAAATACTTGCGTTTACCTGCTGTGTGGTAGCAGGGTGGAAGTATTTTCGTGGTAGCAGGGTTGAGATAACCAATTGCGCGTTGGGGAAAGTAGAATAAGCTTTTTCTTCTACCACTTGCGCGTTGGGGAAAGGGTGGCCACAGAGTGCTGTGGCCACCCTTTCCTGCTGTGTTCTCAGGTCGTTTGTGCCTGTGTGTATTATTATGTGGCCAGTCAGACAGAAGGTCTAGG